>NW_021604618.1:3641918-3680827 GCF_004785775.1 Grammomys surdaster
CACAAGTTAGGTGAATATTCATGGGTATTTATACATACAAAATAAAATAGCTGTTCTTCAGTGACATAAAATGTTAGGTAAAAGGTGGATTATACATCAGATTATTTTGATATATTCCTCAGTTTTCCAGTAAATACAATCTTATTTTCTTCCCTGAGTGATTATAAGATAAGAAATGGTTGCATGATTATCTCCTACTTTTTTATGCTACAACTAAAAGTAAATTAGGTTACTTTGAAAACAATAAAGTGACTGTAATTAGTTGTACATGTGTACATTTTGAATACATAAAAATTAAAAGAATTTGCTAAATATATTATGCCCCTTTGGAGCTACCAGTGTTTTAAATAGTTTAAATCAATGTTTTTAGTGACATGCAAATAATGTGATTCCCTATTTTCATCAAACCCTTAAAAAACAAATTAAAAGATACTATACTTATCATTAGAGGAGATTGTACAGGTAAATGATCTATTTTATACTGATGACTATTCCCTCTGTTTACAGACAGCTGCATTTGGGGTGTAGATCAGATTTACAAGGCTAGCCAAGTAGACAACAGCCTTGGTTCTCTTCTGTATTTATGTGTGATTAGCATGAATAGAAAAATGAGCATCTTTACATACCACAGTTCGCCCCAGTGACAGTTTGAAAATTATTCCACAAAAATCTAGCTTTCCAAAGCAGTGATTATCATTCAGATTAGTTGTAGAACTATCAGGGAGGGTTTATTTACATGAATATGGGCACCATAAAGAGCTACATAAGTGACAGAAAACATGAAAAATGTCATTTTCCTATAAAACATTGAAAAGGAATGTATCTTCATAATCTCCCTCCTCTAGTAACAGTTAACTACTTTTAAATCCTGGGTATCTGAGTAGCCTGCTGAACTTCTTCCCTGCTCCAAGTCTAAGGTAATGGCTCTGCCTAAAGCAGGTTTCTTTTAGGAAATCACAGATGTTGGCAATTCAAAAACATGCCTGCTCTGTGATGCCAGGAAGAAGATTCCATATCATACATGGAATATAATACAACTATTTAAATATTGCTACAAAACATTTATGCACAGATAAAACATTAATATAATGGAGCCTTGAGTAATTTTGACTTTTTTTTAATCTGATGTGTTCCTTATCTTTGACCACACATGATCCTGATACAACAGAACTATTTAAATTGGGAGTTAACCTTATTAAATGTAAAACCCATGCACAGTACCTTGGAATTACTGGCATTAGTAAATTATGTGGCTCTTCAATGTCATATTGAAGGGCATACTTCTCCAGGGTATCAGATAAATGGTGGTTTGTTGCATCTTGACTTTCTTGCCCTTTAAAATTCAGTTAAATATTCCTAGGAATTTTACGTCAAAAATGAACTCTATTACCCAAACTTTGTAATTAACATTCAACAAGGCACCTAATCAAAGCATCCCTTTCTCATTAGTACAGTTCTGACAGTTTCATCATCAAGTGGCAAGTGTTCCAGCAAATTGTGTTGATATCCTATCAGATATGTCAAGAACTTGATCTTTTTTTCCATTAAGTCAGATTAGGGACAGGAACCAATTTCCATTATGAATATGTGACAAGGAACGAGTGATGCTTTTCCAGCAAAGTTTTGTAATAGAAAGTGGATTAAGCTTCTGCTTCCTTTGGCATATATTCTACACAAGGCACATGTATTAAACTATTAATGGGATAATGTAATATTTATAGACTAGTTAAACAATTCAAAGTCCTTGAAATCAATTAGTTATTTGATTCTAGGTAAGCTTTGAAATTCTGGTAAGAAAAAGGAATGAGTGCTGGAATTTATGTTAAGTATAAGGGCTATGGCAGTGTTAGCGATAATAGCTTTTTAGATTTATTTATTTATCTATTTATTATTTCACATTTTATATGTTTGTATTTAGTAATATTTGCTTACATAATAACCATTAATCTTTACTAATATATATTGTTCATTAACACAATATATTAAAAATATACTAATTGTTAAAAATATACTAATATATATGAAACATATTATTTGTATAGTCAAATATTGTAATGAGAGATAAAATAATGATTCTCCTGTTTGTTCATTATAATTGATAATTTTACATAGCTATGTCTGCAGTCTTGTTTTTAACCTCTTATTGTAACCAGAAATTCAGTATATTACACAGACAAGTAGCCATTTTTAAAGAGTACACACATACACAAGACAAAGAAAATTACCCTATTTTGGTGGTAATGTTTAAGACACTAAAATATTTTATAGCAAAAAGAAGCCTATAGATAGAACTCTAAGCAGTAGAAGATGATCAATAAGAAACTTATGAAAATGTGAGTTAGTGATTTAAACTTGAGACATAAGATTTATGTAAATGTATTGTGATCATATACTTCAAAGTTGATAAACTTATGTTCTGTGATAATTTTGCTTAAAATATGGATGAAAATGAAATGGAATCATTAAGAATTTGCAAAGCTATTCTCTCCCTGGTTTTTAGAAATGTTGAGTGTAATCACATCAGTTTTCTCATGAATGGATAAAGGACAAAGAAACTTTCACTAAAGTTCATCTGTGTTTTCCACAAATAGAGTCCCATAACTGACACTGAAAAATTAATTATGTCTATTTTTACATTGACTATGCAACATATTTGAGTTAGCTGATGTGTGAGTATTTTCTTAGAGATTCTATTGCTATGATGAAACATCATAGCATTCTTAAAAATAAATTGGAAAGGAAAAGACTTACTTGATTTACACTTCCATGTTGTAGTCCATTATTGAAGGAATTCAAGACAGAAACCAAAACAACACAGGAACCGGGTGGCTGTAGCTGATGCAGAGGCCATGAAGGGATGCTGCCTACCTATTACTTTGGTTATGAGTTGCTCAGCCTCCTTTCCTATGGAACCCAGAAACACCAGCCTGGGGATAGTACCATTTACAGTGTACTTAGATCTCCCCCATCAATCACTAATTAAGGAATATTTCTACAGGACCTGTGATGGTACATAACCTTAATCTATCACTCTGGAAACAGAGGTCAAGTGGATCTCTGAGTATGATGTCATTCTGGTATACAGAACAGCCAAGGTCTGGTCGTAAAGAAAACCACTGAGAACCAAAGATCCTAAAAATTTATTTGAATGAAAAGCCATGTTCCAGGCATAGTAAGCAGCAGAATTTGCCATCTTAGGATACATCGTTTTGGCATTAGAATTTGGTAGCTTAGGTTACATGGCTTAATATTCAAAAATAAAAGAAAGGGGTTAGGAATCTCCCTTTAAGACCACGGAAAGCTGCTAAGGCCAGGATTGTGTCTGGGTTGTCTCTGATAGGAGGCCTAGAAAGACCTTTGTGTAAAGATGTGAAGGTAAATCCTAGATTGCCTTACAAACCCTAATACTCTCAATCACTGACCCTGTCCTTCTTATCTCCCCAGTCTTATCCTTCCCCACATAACCCCCTCACCATCTGAGATAAGGGAAAGTCCTCCTTTGGTACCAACCCACTCCGTGACATCAAGTCACAGTATGCCTAAATGCATTCTCTCCCACTGAACTCTAACTAGGTAGTCCAGTTAGGGGAAGGGGATCCAATCGCAGACAACTGAGTCAGAGACAACCTCTGCTCCAATTGTTGGGACACTCACATGAAGACCAAGCTACACATCTGCTACAAAAATGTAGGTGGCCTAGATCTAGCCTATCCATGTTCCTTGTTAGTGGTTCAGTCTCTGAGAGCCTCCATGAGTCCAGTTTACTTGACTCTGTAGGTACTTTGGTGGTGTCCTTGACCCCTCCAGGTTGTTCAATTTCATCCCTTATTCTTCTACCAAACTTTTGAGCACTGCCTGATGTTTAACTATGCGTCTCTGCACCTGTTTCCATGCCCTGTTAGATGAATCCTCTCTGGAGACAGTTATGCTAAATTCCTCTGCAAACATAGCAGAGTATCATTAATAGTGCCAGAGGTTGGCTTTCTCAAAGCTTATAAACTCTTTTAGATTTTTGAGAATATTTTGACAATGTGCTTTTATCATATGCTCTTCTTGTCACTCCTATCAGTTTTAGATCCAATTCTCCAATTCTCCAATTTCTTTATCACTTGTTTTAAAATATTACCAAACCAGTTTGCTCTGCTTGTATATTCTTAAATAGGTGGTATTCCACTAGAACATGGGTAATCAACTGGGACTATACATAAAGAAACAAAGTATTCTATTTTATGGTTTTTATCTCATATACCTTTTACTATCTTTACTCAAAAGTAAGTCCTGAAAAACTGTAATTACATAAGCCTTAGCATAAATATTAATTTTTCATATTTGATTTTAAACTCTAACTTTGGTAGTCAATCAACTTTTAAGAAATCACTTATCAGTTTGTGCTTAGGTAATTCATTTATTGTACATAGTTTATAGAAATATTTTAAATATGAAAAGGTGTCACATATGTGTTAGCATCAGCACATTGTTCTTATAAAAGCAAGTTCAAGTTATGTATTAAACACTGTCCTTGTTCAAACAAACAAAAAGTCTTTCCCAGGAAAGAAACAAGATACACTGGGTTCTGTCATTTAACTGACCAAATTTCTAAAACTATATGTACTATGTTTTGTGCATATCTTTGTGAATATTTTTCAAACAATAGCTTTTTATTCTAAATTAGGTTATTCAAAAAGATAGTGTCAAAAATGTTGATATTATCATCAAGAGAGACTGTACTTCTTAGTACACAAATTTGAAATATGTGAATATTTCTGCACAGAGTTCAGAGATGTTTTATTGTGACTGACTCAGTACCATGCAAACATCTCAAAGATTTGGTATAAAAGGTGATACAAATTTAGTTCTTACTTACACAAAAGCTGACTATGAGTGTCCAACAGATGATAAGTATCATGGAATTGAGTATTTGCCATAAGGTAGCTCAGTGAAAGCAATGAAAAGAGAGTGTCAGGAAAACACATTGCTTCTTTTTGTAAGATTCAGACATTAAACACACACACAAACACACACGCACACACAGACTCACAGACCACATTCTGAGAAACAAATATATTGCCTCTTAGTAATATCTGACCTGAAATAACAACATTCTCAATGACAAAGACAGAAACATCACATTGGATTACAAAGATGGAGGTGGGGATCTTCAACATGTACTATGATTCCTAATCCCTTGTGAAGTAGGCCTGTGTAGCTGCTTCGAAAAAGCAGTCACATCTCCCCAAAACACTCAGAGAGTTATGAATCTTTGAAGGACAGGCATGAGTCTCTAACCCCCATAGGCTCTTTAAGTAACCCTAACCTCCATAGATTCAATATTATTTTCAGAGCAACTGCTCACATTTGTACACCATTCATTTCCGACATTTTTTTCAATGAACATATCATTGACTAGTAAAACTTCACAGGAATCATTGCAGTTTATTGGTTATGTGGTATCAGTATTAACAAGTGAAGAAATATAGAAATATTTGTCTGTGAGGTACATATAAAAGATTTTGCCACATAGTCATTTAATTTAACTTTTTAAGTCTTCACAACATGGAGAAGCAAGTGCTAATTTTTATTTTTGCAGAAGGCAGAACTGCCTGAAATGTGATGAAAACAGGTGAAGGACAGAGGATGTTTACCTATGTTTCATAGGACAAGGAAGTTAAGTAGAACAGAAGAAATAAATTATGGAAATGTGGGCAAAAATAGGACATATTTTGTCTTTTGGATTTTGATGTTTTAAAAAAGTAGTAGACAAAGGACTTAATGCAATACAGGCAGGATGAGATATTATTTAAGAAAAAATAGGCAATAGTTAGAATAAGATAAAGGAAAACTATAAATGTGAGATTTAACATTTTAAGAGATGGAAACAGAAATTACCCATTTAGGAGGTGGATACAATATGAGGTGATTAAATCAAAGCACATTGAAGAGAAAATCCAATGTTATCAGTAAAAGAAAAAAAGACTTGAAATAAAGGTAAAAATAAGTTGGTAGGTGCTGGATGAGGAATGGAAGGTTGGCAATCAAGAACCTTTGTACCTGAGACACTCTTAAGGTTGTGCTCTTGAGCATGTGTGAGAAAGGCATTTTCTTGATTTATAGCCTGTATTATTCTATTGTTGTTGATGCAAGATGTTATTTTAAATGTTGGTAAAATGTGTACGGTTCATCTATTTTGGCCACATTTGGTGCTAATACATTTGTTAGTACAAATGAATGTGAAGAGTAAAACACTGAACCATAATGAGAAATAGTAAATTTTATGTCTTGGGTTTGAAAAATTACACTAAAATTTTTGTTTCTTTTGAGACTTTAAGCTAAAGAAGAAAGAAACTGCCTCAAGAAGGCACTGGAGCTAATAAATATTTTATTGTTCTCATACAAAATATTTTCCATTAATTAAGTTAAAATATTTTATTTTAGTTTTATTGAAATGTTTGGTTTTCTAGCTAGATGAAACTAAAAGAAAAGGACATAAATTATTCTGTAGAATGTAGAATGTCCTTATTAATGGCTAGAATAGAATAACAGCTAGTACTCTGTGTTAAGCATTTTTATAAGGGCATACATTTTTCCATTCATTTACTTTTACTACCTCACTATGATAAAAATAATAGCAATTTCCTCATTTTATAGATGAAGGAAATAAAATGAAGAGAGCATGTGATCCAGGGTCTTATAATCTGTTCTTCCTGTCTCTTGTATCACACAGTGAAAAGATATGCTTTTGGGGGTTTTATTTAATTTTATAAGTGTGTTCCTTTCTTTAATGTCTTTCTTTCATGGGTGTTCATAGCCTGAAAAGACTTGAAGAGAAGAGGAAGTCAGATACTCTGGAATTGGAGTGAGCTATTGTGTTTGTGCTGGACACAAACCTGGGTCCCGTGCAAGAGCAAAAAGTGTTCTTAGCCACTAAACCACCTCTCAATGGCTGCACAGATATTTCTTCCTTACATATTTAAGTTAAAATTTCCCCAATCACTTGGGACTTTAAAATACCAGTGGTGGTAGTGTTTGGTGATATTGAACCATACTTAGTAAGCGAAATTCCATGTCTTATTGTGATTATGATAAGTAGATGGTAAACGATACACTATGATATGTTATTTTTCTCTGATGCTTGTATGGTTTTAATTGTTCTGAGCTCATCATTATATCCCCTAATGTACTTGACAGAACTTCAAGATAAACTTCTAATTGGCTCTATTCCCAACTGTATGAAACATTGTGGGACCATGAAAAGGATAGCTTGGTTTCTGGTGAAGCACTGGCTAGAGATGGCCAGAGACTCTGCAAGGGACTGAATACATTTCACCATGCTCCCAGACTCTAGCCTCCTGACACATGGTCTAAGAACTCCATTGATTAATGCCTTTCCAACAACACCCTACCAGCCCCTCCACAGGTAAAGGGTGTGACTACAATGCCTCAGGGCCTCAAGAGATCTACATACTAATTAGATACTTAAAGGCCAGAGGACCTAGCCAATTAAGCATTCCTTCTTAGACCCTCCTCCCTCATCACTCCCTATTTAATTCAGGTCTGCCCTGAGGGGATTTTTTTTTGGGGGGAGAGGGTGGCCAGATTCATCTACTTTCCACTATGAAAATAAATCTTTAAAACCATGGACTTCCTCGTGTTTTGGGGGCCCCACCATGAGAGAGCCTTTAATTAATGAGCTGATATGCTGTCAGGACCTAATCTCCTGCTGAGAACTTCTCTATGTTCTCACCAAGGAGGCTGGCTGCCAATTCAACCAAGCTAGCCAATCCGAGCCTTGATTCAACCAAGTGAGTGCTTTACCAAGAGTCTCAACTTGCAAGGGACTGTCCAGGCTTCCCTCCCTCTTGTTCCTCTCGGCTGCTGGGCCAGTCCCACCCATACGCCCCCAGTCTCTGTTCTTCTGCGGCTCCCAGAGGCATCTGGGACCCCAAAGACCGAGACTACCATTCTTCTGGTCACCTGCACTGGCCCAGAGACCCCCACTCAAAAGCCTTGCCTGTGCAGGACTTCAGACCGTGATCTTCCAGCACCCAGGCAGAGACCCAGAGTGTCCTGCAGCATCTGCCTGGGGCCACATGGAGTGAACTCAGTCAAATTCCAATGCTTCTGCTCCCTGGAGCCATTGGATCCAGAATTCCACCCAACAGGACCCACACCCACCCACATGTGAGCTAATAACTCCTCAAACATTTTTTGTGTACTCTTACTTTTTGTCATTCCTATCTTCAGCTCTAATCTCTTCTTAGAACTATTATTAAGAAATACACTTTTAGTCATCACTTTTTTTCTAAAATTTCCTTCTCTGTGAAGATACAGGAGGTGATGAATGGGAGAAATACTTTAAAAAGTGAATGTATTGTTAAAATAATTTATTATAAATCCTCTTATAAAAGAAAATCATCTGTACTATAAAAAAAGACTCCTTAGTTCAAACATCAGGCTCTTCTTCATCTTGCTTTTTCTGAAATATGACTTTCTTAGTATATGTTGATCACCTTAGCTCACATTCTATGAGGAAAGGATGCATTTGTTTTGTATGAAATATCTTCTGAGTAATTATTTCTTTTGGCAAAATTTTTTCAATATTTAATTCTTAGTGCCCTTGAATAATTTTTATCAGAAGAAATATATGGTTTTACAAGCTTTTGTTTTACTAATTTTACTATAGGAAATTTCAGTTATCTAGTAGCTGCTTGAGTAAACCATTACTAATTTTAAGATACACTATGAGAAAAATTATTTTATGCTAGCATGGAAAGAGCATAATTGCTAGTGAGTTTATTGTGTGGTTAGCTTAAGGATCATTCCTCCATTGCTTGTGGGACGGTAAGCTTGTAAAACCACTTTGGAAATCTATCTGGCAGTTCCTCAGAAAATTGGAAATAGTTATACCTGAAGACCTAGCTATATCACCCCTGAGCTAATACCCAAAAGATGCTCCAATGTATAACAAGGACACATGCTCCACTATGTTTATAGCAGCCTTATTTATAATATCCAGAAGCTGGAAACAAACCAGATGTCCCTCCACTGAAGAATGGATACAGAAAATGTGGTACATTTACACAATGAAGTACTAATCAGCTATTAAAAACAATGACTTTCTGAAATTTGCAGGCAGATGAATGGAAGTAGAAAATATTATCATGAGTGAGGTAACCCAGACACAAAAGATGACACATGATATGCACTAACTGGTAGATATTAGGCCAAAAGCTCAGTATTCTCATGATACAACCAAAAAAATCATATGGAGTTTAAGAAGAAGGAAAATCTATAGCAGAATTTTCTCTGTATGGTTATAACTTCTCTGATGTTTCCACCAGTATACTTGAGAAACATCTCTATTTGTGACTTTCTTTGCTTTGCTATCATATAAACTTCATGAAACTATTGTGTTTCTACATTAGAAAATGGAATTTGGAGTAACCTAAATCTGTGTGCCCAGGCCATGATCACTCATATTTGGTTCCACAATAAACTAACTCTTATCCTTTAGAGGTGAAAACTGTGCTTTTGCACTGACAACTACTTACTTGAAAGGTGGGAGACGAAGCAAATCTAAGAATTCAGTGGTGAGCCAAGGAAGCAGAGGCAATGATAGATCATAAGAAATACTTGGCTTACAGGGTGTAACTGTTGCCAAACTAGGAGGAAGCTTCAATGAAAACAATGAAGATACCTTATTTACTGAAGTGCATCAGGAAGGAATAAAAATGTTAAAAGTCTGTGGGTGGGGAAAGTTCTCATTTAACAATGTAGCGGGAAATTTTCCCTGCAATTAGGGAGGAACTAAGGTCAATGGATTAAGGGGAGGAAGAGTAAGGAGAGGAAGAGGAGAAGGAAGAGGATGAGCAAACTTGAGGCAGAGAAGTAGGATAATAGAGAGCCACGCATGTATGAAAAGCAGTCCTCAGTAACAACTTATATCTAGGTTAGTTAATTGGGAAACATTTCCAATTGTTGGGCATCTTGTCATTGAGCATTAACAAACATATAAAGCCTTTGATTAATCTTTAAAGCTTTAGAGTCTCATTCATACCAGGTATCGCATGGATGGTGGGATGAGTTCAGCTCAGCCTTGTGGAGACAGTGTGGAAGATGGGGAGAGGCATCTCCCACTCTGGTATCTTGTGGGTGACAGGGCTGGTGTCTCTGGCCATCTGAGTCGGTGGGCTGAGTTGTGGCAGCAGAGAGAACATGTAGCTGTTTGTGACCTGAGGCCCAGCCTAGACAGGAACATGACGGCTCCATAACACAAGACAGATTGGATGCTGGCAGTTTTAAATAGCTCCTTCAACAAACAAAACCAAACGTGAACTCTTGATCTGGAGCTCAGCCTAGGATCCTTATAGGGAATAAGTTTAGAAAAATGGGAAAAAAAGAAGAAGAAGGAAGATCAAAGTGTGGGTGCTTCAATCCTACCTAGAAGGGGTACAAAGCAATTATAGGGGTTGGAGAGAGGGAGGGACCTTGGAGGGGAGAGAAGGAGAAGAAGAAAAGGAGGAGGCAGAATCAGCTATTTGAAGGGACAGGAGAGAAATACAGAGGGTCAGGAAATTAAATAAAAATATATCATAGTGGGGAGTGGGGAACTGGAGGTAGCTACTAGCAAGTCCCAGACTCCAGAAAAGTGAGAGGCTCCCAGGACCCAGCAGGCATGACATTAGTCGAAATACCAAACAAAGAGGAGACAGAACCTATAGAAATCACCTCCAATAGATAAGCACAGTCTCCTGTTGAAGGATGAGGCTACCTACCTATACCAATTTTTTTTAACCCAGAAATGTTCCTGTCCAAAGGAAAAGCAGGGACAAAAATCGGTACAGAGATTGAAAGGAAAGGCCATCCAGAGGATGCCCCAGCTAGGAATCCATTCCCTCTGCAGACTCCAAACCCTTATGCAATTCCTGATGCCAAGAAGCACTTGCTGACAGGAACCTGGTGTGAGTCTTCCCTGAGAGTTTCTATCAGTACCTAACCAATACAGATGTAGATCCTTACAGTCAACCATAGGACTCACCAGGGGACCCCAGTGGAAGAGCTAGGGCAAGGACTGAAGGAACTTAAGGGAATTGCAACCCCACAGGAATACCTAGAGCTCTGAGGGCCTAAACCACCAATCAAAAAGTATACATTGAGGGATCCATGGCTCCAGATACATATATAGCAGAGGATGGCCTTGTCTGACATCAATGAGAGGAGAGGCCCTTTGTCTGTGAAGAGGGGTGCTAGAGAGGTGAGGTGGGAGTGGGTGAATGGGTGGAGGAGCACCTTCATAAAGGCAAAAAAGAGAGGGAGAGTGAGGATGGAATGGGGGATTGTGGATAGGTACGGGTAAGGGTGATAGTCTTTGAAATGTAAACAAATAAAAAGATTAATAAAAAACCTCAAACATGATGAGATACTATAAGTCAACATAAATATAAAATAAAATGATAATTTAGATAATAACTAAAAGTGGTGAGTATTATGTTATTTTGTTCACCATTTTGTAGCTAAGTAGAATCTGTCAATGAAGATAGAGGATTACTTTTCTTGGAGAAAGGAGTATTGCAAAACAGGGAATGTTGATACCTATGATCATATTACAATGATTTAAGTTTCCTTGAAAAATTACAATTAAATAAGCTCATCATATTGTACAATTTTGTTTTAGACAGCCTCTTTCATCTTCCTAAATTTTCAGTGCTTTTACTAGCAAATTTACCTCCTTCTGCTAAACTTTGCTTTTATTTTTGCAACGCTAAACAATTTCAGCGTGATAAGAACTCAGTGGTAGTATTGGGAGTTTGGAACTGGAATTTTTGGATTTCAATCACCCAGAAAACAACCCTTAGAGAACCATCCTGAATCCCATTTGGCAGCCTGTGTCAGGCATGGAGAGAGCCAAGCCTTGTCACTCAGATGATTTCAGCTGTGATGAATTGTGACAGTTTCCACCATCTATTGTGTGCAAGGGAGCATCTGTTTTCATCATACTCTACATGATTAGGAACTCTGCCACTTTGCTGAGGTCTTAGGTTTATTAACAACTTTCAAATCTCTGCATCAAATGATACATTTTCCCACTACACAGCAGATGTAAATTCAAAGTTTCAAAGCAACAATGGTATTCAAGTGCTTATTAATATCCTGATGCTGAGAATTTTTTACTATTATCAAACAACCTGTCACTTCCCTTGAATATCACCTGAAATTTCAAGATGAATAACAGATTTTCATGTATTATCTGTATTTTCATGTAAAATCAAATTTCATTGGATAATTGCTTTAAAGTATTTCAGGTACTCTTTCAGGACCATGTTTTGACTGTCTGCAATATATAAGACATTATATAACCTGCCCTGTGATGTGCAACATTATGTTGCTAAATATAAGGACAAGGCCTTGGACATACCTTCTCTTTTCTTACTTAATAAGGATTCATTTGAAAATTATGATATATTCAATGCAACAAGAAGCCACTAGCAAAGTGTCAACTTAATTAATATCAATATAATGGTGGCTGTTACAAGAGGGGATGCATGGCTCAGCAAATGCAACTGAAAATCTATTGTAAAAGTCACTGTAGGAAGACATGATCAGACACTGCTGGTGTCATTGCTGAGAAAACAGAAAAGCTGAAACATACCAAGTGTAATGAGATAAAAGCAAAATTGTTAATAATTTAGTGAATGAGGAGTTTGGGAAATCAATAAAGAAGGCCATTCTTATTTTGGTTTGCTGAAATATGTATGTGTAGTAAATAATTTTTGTAATGGGAGAAGCTAAAGCAAGGGAATATTTAACACTTAAAACATAGATAAAAAGAAAGGAAGTGTGTATGTGTGCTTGTGTGTGTGTGTGTGTATTTATTAATAGATAGAGAGTATTAAATGTGTATTTACAAAGAAACAAACAGATCATATGGAAACCATTTCACATTTCAGCATACTTCTTTCAAAAAATCTATTTAAGGGTTAATATGTTTAAGCCATACCAGCTTACAATGTATTTTGAACTTGATGTCTGTTTGGTTTAGGGATGATAATACTGTAAGTTTTCACTTTGGCACACTTTCAAAGCAAAGATAACCTTTCTCAAGTGACATATCACCCTGTTAGTAGCTATTGATTTTTTTTTTTTTTTTGCTCTGAATGCTAACAAAGATGTAAGGGGTGACATTATTTCTACAGTTAAATATTTAAAATTCAGTTTTCAAAGAGCACAACTTCCCCCTTAAGGAAAATAATAAAGTTGTCTCAACTGTCCCAACATAGCTGATCTGAAGTGAAGTTATTATCATCAGTGAATCAAAATGTGCTACTATTTTTGTTACAGCTCCTGTGGTAATGACGAAGAAATGCCTGGAAATAAAATGTTCTTCAATTTCAACTTCACTTTGTTCCAAATTAATAGACTTAAAATTTGCAACAGTTATATATATGGTAAATATTATAATGATAATAGAAATATCACAGACAATATATTCTTACATCACTGCTTTTGAGGAAGCAGGAGAATACAGAGATAACCGATGAAATGGGAACCAAACAATGTCCACCAACACTAATAAATGATTTAATATTCAGTACTTACAATTAGAAAATTCTTTATATCACAGTCATTTTTGTTATTATTTACTTGGAAGTTTTCAATTATAAATCACATAGTTAATTCAGATTACAAATATGTGTTAAATATACAGTTACATAATTGATGTGAATGTGGGCTCATATATTTCATTGATAAGCTTATGTTAGTGGAGAATACTTACTGTAGCTAGTCTTCCAGTTCAGCAATAATATCTTCAAAAGACACTGAAATTTTCAGAACTGACCACACCTCATAATAAAATTATTTCTTTCAAGCATTAAGAGGAGTAATGATCTCCAAATGGAAACTCTATAGACATATATACATACAGACAGCAAACACAAAGATAAGGTCTGTTAAATGTTAATATATGAAAATGATATATGGGTGATTAGATAGAAAGCTAGATGGTGAAAAGGTGGATAATAAGAAATAAGAAATTGATCAAAAAAAAAGTCTGAATGCTGGCACTATGATTATAGCTCATTAGCTGACTTGAACAAATATTTGGGTTCAGCCTCTAGTACAACAGGGAAACAAAACAAACAAACACAGATTCTATTAGTTTGAGAATGAAAACATTGAAAGATCTACAGGATATAAATACCATTTTTATGGTGTCTTAATTTGGGAGCAACTATTTATTGTCTATAAACTCAAAACACTTATAAAATCATACAACTGAGTAAGAGATTCAGGGAATCCTAGCAATCATTATCTGTCTAATGAATACTTTGGAAGAATATGTCTATAAGCAAATAACACTGGCAGGGAAACATTTATAAATGAAAAAGACAAAAACATGCTTAAGGCTGAATCAAAACACCTGTGCATTGGTAGATATAGTCTAGAATACAAAAATGAATAGAAGAAAAAACAATAGTAAAGCCCAAAAAGTATGGAACAGCATGTGACTGTAAATACCCAGATCCTTAATATGAATCAGTTTAAATATTGATATCATGGGGAAAGAAGAATTGGCAAGATATAATTTTAATGTAATAGGCAAGATATAGTTAATAATATTTCATTTATGCAAATTATATTCTAAATGTTTAATAATCTAAATATATTGAATTGTGAACATTTAAAATCAAGCATGTAGATTTGATACATTGTGTCTATCTTTGCTTGTTTTTGTATATACAAATATGATTTCTAATTATGCTTTTAAAATCTTTAATAACTTTGTTAAATCTTTTATATTTGTTTCTTGCTTTGTAATTGTAAGTTGAAACATAAAAAGCTATTATAGCAACTATCAAATATTACAAATATATTTAGATTTTCTTGTAAAATGATTTTGATGCTACCACTGGGTTCATTTACATTTCAAAATATTTATTTTAAATTAGGTGTGTGTAATGTTTTTGCATATATTCATTCAGTTCAGAAGTGTTGTATTTCCTAAAGCTGGAGTTAAAGGAGATTGTAGAGCTCCTAACCTGGGTTCTGAGAATTGACCTTAGGTTCTCCCTAAGAAGAGTGCATGTCCTGCATGGGTTGGACCTAGTCCCCTTACACATATGTAGCAGATGTGTAGCATGGTGTATATGTGGGTCTTCAACCAAGTGTAGCATAACTGACTCTGATTCTGTTGTCTCTCTTTAGATCCCTTTCCCCTAGCTAGGTTACCTTGTTTGGCTTCATTTGAGAGACTATGCACTAAGTCCTGCTGCAAGTTGATGTAACAGGGCAGGTTGGTAGTTATTGGGGGTGAGGTGGGGCTTCCCTTATCAGAGGAGAAGGAGAATGATAAATGGGGAATGTGAAACTGGGAGGTAATGGAGAATGAGGGTGTGATCCAGATGTCAAGTGAATAAATAAAGAAATTGAGGGGATTAAAAAAACAAACAAACAAAACAGTAGGAGGAGGAGGAAGAAGAAGAGGATGCAGAGCAGTAAGTGGAGGAGGAGGAGGAGGAGGAGGAGGAGGAGGAGGAGGAGGAGGAGGAGAAATAGAAGAAAAAGAAGAGTGTATGCTCTAAGGAGCTGAAGCACTGTTCCAGTCTCCATATACCATTTTAGCTGTCATCTATCCCTGGTGTGTTTAAACTTGTCACTAAAATATGAATTACTTACAGAAACATTGTAATCTGTGAGTATTATTTTAATCAGTTAGTACATACCTTTAGATTACAGTGCTTTGTGAAGCAGTCATGAGTATCTTGTCATATATACATATATGTTTATTACATATAATTTATATGTATATGTATATATATATATATATATATGATTTTTGTATAACATGTATATACTCTTGTTCACAGAGAAAGATACTGAAAGTGGAACTTTGAAGTACACTTAGATCTTAAATGTTAGATCCAGAATACATATCACAGCTGCTTCATTCTATGACATAAATCAAGCCATAGGTGGTCTACACTCAAAAACTGATGAATAATGTTGCATACTAAGGCTTGTGAAAAATTGGAATGGGCCACATCAGTGCAGGAAACTGAGTCCTGAAACATTTGGGAATTTTCCTCGCTTTGTAACATTGTAAGAAATGAGATCAAACATTTTCTATTGTTGTTTTACTAATTACTTTAAAATCCCTTAAGAACATCTATATCAGGGCAAAGTTCAGAGGCAGTGTTATCCCTTGGGTGTTGAGGAACATTTACAAGATGATACTAGTTGATAGACTTTGGGGTACTTAAAAAATTTCCCTAGATTTCTGATTTATGTCCTCCACATATATTCTATGCATGAGTAGCTTGATATCCTTGGGAAATTCCTAACAGTGTAAGCAGAGGCTGTCTCTGACTCCTTTAACTGCTTGTCAATACTATTGCCCCTATTGAGTTGCCTCCTCCAGAGTTGATGTGAGAATATATGTCTTGTCTCATTGTAGCTTTTTATGCCTTGTTGGGTTGATATTTCTGGGAGGCCTGGTCTTTTCAGAAGGGAGGCAGAAGGGAAATGGATTTAGGGGAGAGGAAAGTTAGAGGAGACTACAGTGAGGATGTAATATTTGAGAGAAAATCAAAGTTTAAAAAATAAAATAAAATCACATTTAGGGGGAAGAAAAGTTCCTAAAGCAGGTATTAGATCTGAAAGCCTCCTCCTTTCTTTCTGCTTCTTAGCTACCATGGTGTTTGGTAGGTCCAGGATACTGTATTCATCACTGTATGGACTGCCTTGCTTTCAGAACAAAGACCTTTCATCCAAACGATTATTGCTTTTAAAAAAGGAAAGAAGTGAATATTTTATTTATATTAGTAGATTCCTTCCAGGTATTTGTCACAGTGCTGAAAACTTGACTGCCCCAATCATTTCTGCTACACTATCCTAGCTGTGAAGTGAGTCTTTAGAATTAGGTGGGTAACAAAATGTATTATTGAGCAGGCATATCCAAGAACCCTCCTGTCTACACATGAAACAACTGAATGGTATTGGAAGATCCCAGGCCCAAATTGCTGTCTATACCATGCAAAAGTAAAGTAGTACTACACTTGAGTTAGTTAATTTCTATTTCAAGAGTCAGTTCCATTAAGAAATCTTGTCTTCATTCCATCATAAAAAAAATCTTAAACTGTTACTCAGTTTAAGAAAAGCGATGAGGGTGGTAGAAATTACTTTTATATACAATTTGGAATACATTGTACAGTATGTACGTACCAATTTTTGTGACAGACTTTTCTTAGAGTGATGCTGCCCAGGAGATGCTCTCTTACAAAAAAATGAACCCAGGAAATATCAAATGATTGTAAAATGTCTTACTTGGCGAACCAATGACTTTTCATTGGAGTTACTAACAGGATTGTGGGTGAGGTTTGACTTACAAAGTAGTAAAAATGACTCAAAATTACTCCATCACTGATGATCCCACTTTATCAGACTCCTAGTTGGTCTGAGTCCATGAAGAAACCATATCCTGACTCATCCTAAAGGAACCACTGCACTCAGAGTGTCAGGCAAGAACCTTTCCCCAAACCAGAAGCCCCAGATCTGAAGATGGGAGCCCTGTTTACTCAGAGCCCCTTAACCACCAAAATCCTGTCCTACCAAATACCACCCCCTCTGCTTGATACTTGTTGCTTAGGTCAACTCCTAGCTGGTCTGCTCCTGTGAAGACACCATATTCTGACCAACCATACAGGAACCATTGTACTCAGAGCAGTGGAGAATCAACTCCACTCAGAGCAGTAGAGGAAACTGGACTCCCAGGAGCTCAAACTCGCCCAGGATCATAGCTCTAGATCCGATCCCACAACACCCAGAGGCAGCTGGACTCCTAAGAGCTCTAACATATGCATGGTCATAGAATTTCAGTATCCCAGAGGCAGCATGAGTCCCAGGAGCTCTTCCACACAGAAACTCAGGATCACAGGAACACAGAGACATCTAGACTCTTAGGAGTTCTGACACAAGCAAGATAACAGGAGAGACAAGCTCCAGTCAGAGACAGTGAGTGCAGGTAGCACTAGAGATAATCAGATGGCAAAAGGCAAACGAAAGAATATAAGCAGCAGAAACCAAGGTTACCTAGCATCATCAGAACCCAGTTCTCCTACCATAGCAAGTCCTGGACACCCAATCACACTGGAAAAGCAGGATTCATATTTAAAATCACTTTTCATGATGATAACAGAGGGCTTTAAGAAGAAAAGAATAACTCCCTTAAAAAAATACAGGTGAACACAGGAAACACAAAAATCTCTTAAAGAGATTCAAGTAAACACAACCAAACAGGTGATAGAGTTAAACAAAACCATCCAGGATCTAAGAATGGAAGTAGAAGCAATAAAGAAATCTCAAAGGGAGACTACCCTGGGGATAGAAAACCTAGGAAGGAGATCAGGAGTCATAGACGAAAGCATCACTGACAGAATACAAGAGATAGAAGAGAGAATCTCATGTACAGAAGATTCCAATGGAAAACATTGACACAACTCTCAAAGAAAATGCAAAATTCAAAAAGCTCCTAACCTAAAACATCCAGGAAATCCAGGGCACAATGAGAAGATCAAACATAAGCATAATAGACAAACAACTTCAGCAATGTGGCTGGATATAAAATCAACTCAAAAAAATCAGTAGCCTTTTTCTACTCAAAGGATAAACATACTGAGAAAGAAATTAGGGAAATGACACCCTTCACAATAGTCACAAATAATATAAAACACCTTGGTGTGAATCAAACCAAGCAAGAGAAAGAGCTGTATGACAAGAACTTCAGGTCTCTGAAGAAAGAACTTGAAGAAGATCTCAGAAGATTGAATGGTCTCCCATGCTTATGGATTGGCAGGATTAGTATAGTAAAAATGGACATCATGCCAAAAGCTCTCTACAAATTCAATGAAATCCCCTTCAAAATGCCAATTCAATTCTTCACCAAGATAGAAAGAGCAATTTTCAAATTCATTTGGAATTAAAATATACCCAGGATAGTGTAAAAACTATTCTCAACAATAAAAGAATTTCTGGGAGAATGACCATCCCTGACCTAAAGCTGTACTACAGAGCAATAGTGATAAAAACTGCATAGTATTGGTACAGAAACAGGCAGGATGATCAATAGAATAGAATTGAAGACCCAGAAATGAACCCACATACATATGGACACTTGATCTTTGACAGAGGAGCTAAAACCATCCAGTGGAAAAAGGACAGTATTTTCAACAAATGGTGCTGGTTCAACTAGAAGTCAGCATGTAGAAGAATGCAAATTGATGCATTCTTATCTCTTTGTACAAAACTCAAGGCCATGTGGGTAAAGGACCTCCACATAAAACCAGGTACACTGAAATTAATAGAAGAGAAGGTGGGGAAGAGCCTCAAGTACTTGGGCACAGGGGGAAAGTTCCTGGACAGAACACTAATGGCTTGTGTTCTAAGATCAAGAACTGACAAATGGGACTTAATAAAATTGCAAAGTTTCTGTAAAGCAAAGGACACTGTCAATAGGACAAAATGTCAACCAATAAATTGGAAAAAAAATCTTTACCAATCCTACATCTGATTGAGGGCTAATATCCAATACATACAAAGACTCAAAGAACTAGACTCCAGACAACCAAATAACCCTAGTTGAAAATGGAGAACAGAGCTAAACAACAAATTCTCAACTGAGGAAACTCAAATGGCCAAGAAACTCCTAAAGAAATGTTCAACATCCTTAATCATCAGGAAAATGCACATCAAAATAACCATCTCACACCAGTCAGAATTGCTCATATCCAAAACTCAGGTGATAGCAGATGTTGGCAAGCGTGTGAAGAAAGAGGAACACTCCTCAATTGCTGGTGAGATTGCAAGCTGGTACAACCCTTATGGAAATCAGTCTGGCAGTTCCTCAGAAAATTTGACATAGCATTTCCTGAAGACCCAGCTATACGACTCCTGGGACTCCTGGCCATATACCTGGAAGATGCTCCAACATATAACAAGGACACATGTTCCACTATGTTCATAACAGCCTTACCTATAATAGCCAGAAGCTGGAAAGAACCCAGATGTCTAACAGAGGAATGGATAGAGAAAATGTGGTACAATTACTTAATGGAATATTATTCAGCTATTAAAAACAATGAATTCATGAAATTCTTAGGCTAATGGATGGAACTAGAAAATATCATCTTGAGTGAGGTAACCCAATCACAAAAGAACACAAATGCTATGGACTCACTGATAAGTGGATATTAGCCCCAAAGCTTGCAATACCCAAGATTCAACTCACAGACCACATGAAGTTCATGATGAAGGAAGACTAAAGTGTGGGTGCTTTGGTCCTTCTTAGAAGAAGTAACAAAATATCCATGGGAGCAAATATGGAGGCAAAATGTGGAAAAGAAACTGAAAGAGGGGCTGTCCAGAGACTGTTCCACCTGGGTATCCATCCTATGTGGGGTCACCAAAGGCAGACACTGATGTGGATGCCAAGAATTGCATGCTGACAAGAGCCTGATATTGCTGTCTCCTTAGAGGGTCTGCCAGAGCCTGATATATACAGAGGCAGATGTTCACAGCCTAACCATTGAACTGATCAGGGGGTTCCTAAGGGAGGAGTCAGAGCCAAGACTGAAGGAGATGAAGGGTTCAGCAGCTTCATGGGGAGAGTAACAATACCAACCAATCAGAGCTCCCAGAGTCTAAACTAGCAGCTTAGGAGCACATAGGGAGAGAAAAATGTCTCCAGGTGTATATGGAGGGGAGGATGGCCTTGTTAGGCATATGTGGGAGAGGAGGTCCTTGGACCCATGAAGCTTGCATGCCCCAGTGTGGGGGAATTAGAGGGCGGGGAGGTGAGAGTGGGTGGGTTTGTGGGGCCACATCCTCATAGGAGTATGGGATGGGATAGGGAGCTTCTGTGTGGGAGAGAACTGGGGAGTGGGGATAATATCTGAAATACAAATAAAATATCCAATAAAAATTAATTTAAAAAATCCCACTTAACATGAATTGAAACTTGTAAAAGATGTAACCCTGGGTCTCTTATCACAGTTTAAAGGCAGGTCTGCAGCTGGAGAATCTCTCCTCTGGGCAGTTTGGCAGTTCACCTTACCTTCCACCATCTGTTCATTGTATTTGTTACTCCTGTCCAGAGTATATAGCCTCTTCTATACTAATCTGCTTCTGTTCTCTCAGACTTGCAATATTTGAGTCTCAGGAGCTTCCCACCCGCACCTTGAGGGAGGGTGTCCATTCTGCTGAAGGTTTTCTCAAAAGTGATTCAGTTATGACATTGTTTCCATTCCTCCTGTTAAAAATACTATTTATGAACGAGTCCAATAATCAAACCCAGTTTCATATTTAGAGTTCTTTCACATTATTTGATATGACTTCATATTTTTCCTAAAGAAAATCAGTAATTTTAAGTATGGTATCAATAACCCTACACTACAGATAAGAAAACAATTATTATTAAACCATTCAGCAGCAAAATAATACTCACTCAAGGTTTCTACTCTTCTTCCAGAGTTCTTCACTATGTCAATAAAAGTTCAGGATGGATGGCAGGGCTCATCGTTTTGGATTTGTATAGAGGAATACAGAAGATGGACTAAGAATATTTTGCTGTCTTTCTCTTCTTCTGTCTATATAACCATCCAACCATCCCTCCATCCATCCATCTATCCATCTATCCATCTATCTGTCACCTATTCATCCAAGAATTAAAACATTTATGACCTCAATGCTTTGATTTTAACCAGAAAAATTTATGTCTAAAGCACTAAAAGATGCTAAGCTGCCAAGTTTAGACTCATATTTATTCAGGTTTCTCTGTATAATACAGTTGAAGACAACTAAAACTTCTAAGCATTTCTTATCTATTGGAATATAAACAAATTGGTTAGTTTTGTTATTTTTTAAACATGTTGTGTGAAATGGCAAGCACAAATGAATGAGTTCTATGTAAAACTTGATTTGTCCCTGTGTATGGATGCCAGCTGATTTTCAACAATGACTTGTTTTGGTTGATGGTAAAATTAATTTGTTATTCAACTATGGTTTATTGTGATGTCAAAAAATAAAAATGAATAGTGGTCACTAGACTCATAGAATAGAATACTCAGCACCCCACAATTTTGCAGCAATTACAGTAGTTGAACAGTGTTCTAAATGAAAGGAAAATATAAGACTTGTGAAGCATTGCTCTCTAGCTAGACTTGCGCTGTCTACAGATTACACTTGATTACAATGAACTAACTAAATATCTACTTATCTTAGTTTATTTAAGGCAGAAAACAGTTGGAAATATCATAAAGTAGTTTCTAGAAATTTTAAGCTAAACATGCAGGAATGTCAGTTAGTGGTCAAGATATGCAGACTTAACTTCCTAATATATGTTACCGCCTCAATAAATTCATGAAGGTAGAGAGTAAACGTTTCAAGTCAAATGTAGTTTGTAATTTGTTCTTAGTTTCTTTCATGATTAAATTTAGCTTATGGGTCTATGTGCTGCACTATTTTCTCTCATAATACAATTTTGTCAATTGTAACTTGCATGGATTATTACCCACCTGTTTCTTAAGTATAAGACCAATGTTAATTCTGAAGACCTTATAATATAAATAAATAAAAGCATTGGCACATCTCTTACAATATGTGAATTGTACTGACTAAATCACTTGTGATATTTTTCCATGTTTAAAATTGAAGTAAAAGATATCCTAGACTTTCAAGAATTTTGAGAATATGGTAACATATGCAAATCACTTGGGGAAGTAATTTGCACTTTAATTCTTAATTTTTCTTGTTATTACATTTGTGATCATTACTAATCCTTCCATTAATTATAGTATTATTTATGTTATTGTTAATTTTAGACTTTAGAGTATAATATTTTCCAGAATCTGAAATAGTGCTTTTCACTGGTTTTGTCTCTGCTTCTGGATGATAACACTAAGTAGATTAATGCCTAATAATCTTTCAGAGAGTAAAACAGAAATATAATTTCTATCATTTTTAAAGCTCATTCCTGCTAATAGTATTATACAAAGTTACCCAAAGTGGTTAAGTTTATAATATATTATTATAGAAAATATTTCATCAAGTTTATAAAAAATCTAATCCATAAAACATTAATAAATGAGGATTATAAAAAATTTTTGCATGCTATTGGGTAAAATGTTGAGAATTATAGAAATATTTAATATTGGTGCTCAGAACATTCAGTTGATGTTGAAAAACAGCTCATAAGGCGTAAAGTAAGAATTTCAATTTTTCTTATTTAGAACAATCCAAGTCTACATTTAAATAGCTGTACGTAACTGGGAATATTTAAAGCAAGGCACAAATTAAGAAACTACTCCTACACAAGATTAGCCTAATTAACACAACTCTTGTCACTGATGCACACTGCCAGGTAAAGAATAAATTTGAGTGATTTGAGTTTTATATAGATATAAACACTGATCCTGTGAAACAAGCAACAAAACAAGAACCCTGCTGCATATTCTACTTGTGACAAGGTTCAGTTGTCACCTGACTGCATGAAAGACAATGGCGGTACTTCTTTTTTTTGATAAAAATATCACAAATGGAGCACATTTTTGGACAGTTAGCTTATTTCAATATTAAAAAGGGAATAGTATAGTTCTATTCTTTTTTGAAACATAATACCATTGCAAAGCTTGAGCAACTTTTAAAAGAAAAAAATTAAAGTCACAAAATTACATAATAATTAATACAAAATAATATAGATCATTATTTAATTGTAAAGATTATGGAAATCCAATAAACATTTCATATTTAATGCTCAATGTTTAGGAAAGAAGTACAGTGCATGTGGAGAAGGAGTTGTGAGGAATGTAGAAAAGTAATACATTGTATGATGAATGAATCATTAAAAAATAAAAGAAAAATGTTTTAATATGAAATTTATAATGACCATGGGACTAAAATATGTTTAGTCACTATTCCACTTAAACAGACACTATTCCACTTAAAGTAAGCAAAGTTTAAGAAATTTTAGACACACAAACATACACACACACACACACACACACACACACACACACAAACAATAGCTTCCCTACATGTAAATTTCAAGTATATGAGAAAGAAATTTGGGAAAAAATTATACCTTTCAAAAAACCTTTAAAAAAATCATAATATCTTATAATTGCTTGAAAAAGCAAGAGAAAGACTTGTATATAAAAAATTGCAAGGTATTGAAGAAAGAAATTGAAGATGACAGAAGAAGATCAAAAGAATGTTCATGTTCATGCATGGGTCGGATTAGTAGTGTGGCCATCTTACTAAGAGCAATCTACATATTTTATGTCATCCACCACTCTTCTCCCATTAGTATAACTAAGCTTACTGTGTTATTTTTCTATTTATTCGTTGCAGCAAAATATTCAGTGTAATGATTTTTTTGCTTGTGATATTCTAGTACTATTAACAGCAGGAAACTATTAATGAACATCATATTAAAATATGTGCATGCTCAAAAAAATTAGGAAAATAGTGGAAAAGTAACTTGATATATCTTTTGTTTTTGTGATTTGTCTTTTTCAATTATATTTCAATTATATTTCAATTATTTTTCAATTATACTTTAATTATATTTCATTATCAGATTTATTCACATTTTATCAGTTTTATTTGTTTATTTTTATTGGATTTTGTTCTTTATTTTTTATTAATCATTCCATTCATTTACAACTCAAATGATATCTCCCTTCCAGGTTACCCCTCCACAACCCCCCATCCCATATCTTCCCTGCCCCTGCTTTGCCTCCATGAGGGTGCTCAACCACCAACCCACCCTCTCCAACCACACCTCTCCACCTTCCCCCTTCACTGGTGCATAAAACCTCCAAAGGACAAAGAACTTCCCTCCTAATCATGTCAAAGAAGGCCATCCTCTGCTACATATATATCTGAAGCCAAGGATACCTCCTGTACACTCCTTGGTTGGTGGTCTAGTCCCTGGGAGAACTGGGTGGTCCCACCAGCCAACATTGTTCTTCCTATGGTGTTACAATCCCCCACTGTTCCTACAGTCCTTAGGCCAGCACTCCCACCAGGGTCCCCAAGCTCAGTCTGATGGTTGACTCCAAGCACCCACATCTGCATTGGCCAGTTGCTGGCAGAACTTCCTTAGGAATAGCCACATCATGTTCATGTCAGCAAATACTTCTTGGCAACAGCAACAGTTTTGGTGTTTAGTATCTACAGCCAAGATGGATTCCAAGGTGGAGTGGTCCCTAAATGGCTCTTTCTTCAATCTCTGCTCTATTTTTTTCTCCCTGTCTTTCTTTTGGACAGGAATACTTCTGGGTTAAAAATTTTGAGGTGGGTGAGTGGTAAAATCCCTTGACTTCTTTGTCAGTTCCAGTGGCTATAGGTATGTGGGTTCATTTCTGGATCTTTGATTTGCCTGTCTCTGTACCAATACCATGCACTGTTTATGAGAATTGCTCTATAGAATAGCTTGAGGTCAGGTATGATGATTCCTCTGGGTGTTCTTTTATTGTTGAGAATAGTTTGTGCTATCCTGTGTTTTTTGTTATTCCAAATGAATATGAGAATTATTCTTTCTAACTCTATGAAGAATTGAGTTTGAATTTTGAATTTTTATGGGGTTGCATTGAATCTGTAGATTGCTTTCATTAAAATGGCAAATTTTACTATATTAATGCTGCCAATCCATGAACATGAGAGATCCTTCCATTTTCTGAAAATTTCTGTGATATTTTTCTTCAGGAACTTGAAGTTCTGATCATACAGACTCTTCACTTGCTTGGTTAGATTCACACCAAGGTATTTTATATTATTTGTGACTACTGTGTAAGGTGTTATTTCCCTAATTTCTTTCTCAGCCCATTTATCCTTTGAGTAGAGGAAGGCTAATGATTTGTTAGAATTAATTTTATATACAGCTTCATTGCTGAAGTTATCAGTTGTAGAAGCTCTCTGGTAGAACTTTTGGGGTTGCTTATTTTTACTATCATATCTTCAGCAAATAGTAATGTCTTGCCTTACTACTTCCAAATTTGTATTCCTTTGATCTCCTTTTGTTGTCTACATGCTCTGGCTAGAAATTCAAGTACTATATTCAATAGATAGGGAGTGAGCACCCTTGTCTTATCCCTGATTTAAATGGGATTGCTTTGAGTTTCTCTCCATTTAGTTTGGTGTTGGTTTGCTCTATATTACTTTTATTATGTTTGGGTATGGACCTTGAATGCCTTGTCTTTCTAAGACTTTCAACATGAAGGGGTGTTATATTTTTACAAAGGAGTTTTCAAAATCTTATGAGATGATCATGTAGTTTTCTTTTTCCTTTTAGTTTGATTATACAGTAGATTACCTTGATGAGTAAGCATATATTAATCCCTCTCTGCATTTCTGGGATGAAGTCTACTTGATCATGCTGGATGATCGTTTTGATGAGTTCTTGGATTCAGTTTTCGAGAATTTTATTGAGTGTTTTTACATTGATATTCACAAGGGAACTTGATCTGACATTCTATTTCGTTGTTGGGTCTTTTTGTGGTTTAGATATCAGTGTACTATGGCTTCATAGAAAAAAAACTGAGTAGCATTTCTTCAGTTTCTATTTTGTGGAAAAGTTTGAGAAGTATTAGAGTTAGGGCTTCTTCGAAGGTCTGAGAAAATTCTGCACTAAAACCATCTGGTCCTGGGAATTTTTTTTTTTTTTTTTTGTGAGACTTCTAACGATTGCTTCTAATTCCTTTGGGGTTATGGTACTGTTTAGATGGTTTTCCTGCTCTTAATTTAACTTTGGTATTTGATATCTGTCTAGAAAACCATCCATTTCATGCAGATTTTCCAGCTTTGTTGAGTATAGGCTTTTGTAGTAGGATCTGATTATTTTTGGGATTTTCTCAGTTTCTGATCTTATATCTCCCTTTTCATTCCTAATTTTGTTAATTTGTATACTGACTCTGTGCTCTTTAGTTAGTTTGACTAACTGTTTATTTATCTTGTTGATTTTCTCAAAATATCAGCTTCTCATTTTGTTGATTCTTTGTATAGTTCTCTATGTTTCTACTTGGATGATTTCAGCTCTGATTGATTATTTCCTGCTCTACTCTTCTTAGGTGTATTTGCTTCTTTTTCTTCTAGAGTTTTCAGATGTGCTGTTAAGCTGCTAGTATATGTTCTCTTCAATTTCTTTATGGAGTCACTCAGAGCTGTGAATTTTCCTCTTAGCACTGCTTTCACTGTGTCCCATAAGTTTAGGTATATTATGCCTTCTTTTTCGTTAAATTTTAAAAAGTCTTTAATTTCTTTACTTTTTCCCTGATTAAGTTATCATTGAGTAGATAGTTGTCCAGCTTCTTATGTATGTGAGCTTTCTAATGTTTTTGTTGTTATTGAAGACCAGCCTTAGTCTGTGGTAGTCTGACAGAAAACATGGAATTAATTCCATATTCTTATAACTGTTGAGGTTTGTTTTGTTTCAGATTATATGGTCAATATTTGAGAAGGTACTCTTAGGTGCTGAGAAGAAGGTATATTCTTTTGTTTTAGGGTGATATAGTCTGTAGATATCTGCTAAATCCATTTCATTCATACCTACTGTTAGTTTCACTGTGTCTGTGTTTAGTTTCTCTCCATGATCTGTTCATTAGTGAGAGTGGAGTATTGAAGTCTGATACTATTATTGTGTGAGGTTCAATGTGTGCTTTGAGCTTCAGTAACATTTCTTTTGCAAATGTGGGTGCCCTTGCATTTGAGGTATAGATGCTCAGGATTGAGAGTTCATCTTAGGAGATTTTCCTTTGATGAGTATGAAGTGCCTTCCTAATCCTTATTGATAACTTTTGATTGAAAGTCAATTTTACTCAATATTAGAATGCTACTCCCTTTATTAACAAGATTGTACCTGTCTTAGGTCGAGGAGGAGAGCCTTTGGAGCTGATTGGCAAGAGTCTAACACGGGCCAAGAACAAGTAAATGGACTGTTTGGCAGGAATATGACATTGGCCAAGGACAAAGAAGTAGGCTTCAGGCAGTAATCTGACCTTAGGCTAGAACAAAAAAGTAATTTCAGGCAGGAATCTAAACTTCAGGCTAGAAGAAGGAAATAGGCTTTGGGCATGAAAATAACTTTGGGTTAGGACAGAGAAGTAGGCTCAGATATTTTGGTCATCCTGATAAGCCCTTAGAATCAGTGATCACTAGAGTGTTCAAGCAATTTGGTTTAATGCCTTGCTTATTCTTTGACTATTTGTGTTTATTGTCTTGCCTGTTCCTTGACTATTTGCATCTATTGTATTGCTAGACCCTCAACCTAGAACTGATGTTAATACATGTATGTAATCAAAATGGTATAAAAGCATAAAGGAGGAGGGTGGATGGGATAGGGGGTTATAGGGAAAGGAAATGGGGAAAAGGGATTACATCTGAAATGTAAATAAATAAAATATCCAATAAAAAAAAAACAATAACCAAAAGCCAAAATCCAAAAAAAAACCCAAAAACAAAAAACCAAAACAAATAAAAAAAACCAACCAAACAAACAACAAAAAGAATGCTACTCCCACTTGTTTCTTGGAATCATTTGCTTGAGAATTTGTTTCTAGCCTTTTACTTTTAGGTAGTACCTGCCTTTGCCACTAAAATTTGGTGCTTATATGCAGCAAAATGCTGGGTCCTGTTAATGTATGCAGTCTGTTAGCCTATGTATTTTTGGGGGGAATTGAAGTCATTGATATTAAGAAATATTAGGAACCAGTGATTGGTGCTTCCTGTTATTTCTGTTGTTTGAGTTGGATTTATGTTTCTGTGTTTCTTGTCTTTTGTGTTTGTTGTGAGAAGATTACTTTCTTGCTTTTTCTTGGGTGTAGTTGCCCTCCATCTGTCAGACTTTTCCTCCTATTATTCTCTGTAGGGCTGGATTAGTGGAAAGATATTGTTTAAATTTGATTTTGTCTTGGAATATCTTAGTTTTGCCATCTAAGGCAATTGAGAATTTTGCTGGGTACAGTAGCTGGGCTGGCATTTGTGGTCTCTTAGAGTCTGTATAACATCTGTGCAAGATCTTCTGGGTTTTGGAGTCTCTGTTGAAAAGTCTGGTGTAATTCTGTTTGGTCTGCCTTTATAGGTTACTTGACCTTTTTTCCTTACTCCTTTCAATATTCTTTGTTTGTTCTGTGCATTTGGTGTTTTAAATCAGAATCTTGTTTCTCTGGTGTGTTGGGCTTTCCAGGGATTGCTGTGGTGGAAGATCTAGGTTCTGATGTTTCCAAGAAGTATTGGTTTCTGTTACTTATGTTCTTGGTCTTACTTTTTGCCACCTGGTTACCTGTGATGTTATCTGGCCTTTCTGTCTGTGACTGGAGCCTGTCTCTCTTGTGATCCTGTGATCCTGTGATCCTGTGATCCTGTGATCCTGTGATCCTATATGTGCCAGAAAACCAGAAGAACCAATCTCCACTTTGGGCACAGGTGCAAACCAGGAAGAGTGTGAGTCTCTGGCGGGCCATACTATGCTATCTAAAAGCAAGACCACATAGGTGAAAAATGCTTTGTTTCTCTTGAGACTTACAAAATAATTTTCTTATTGATAATAAATGGGACCCATGGTTACTCCACAAACTTTTAGGAGATATCTACATTTGTTTACCTGTCTAAGTTTGTCATAAGATTTAATGGATTCATTTAATTTTTCAGAATCGTCACTCAAGGTTTGTATTATCTAAGTTTTTGTAATTTTTTTGAGACAGTTATTTCACTATGCAACACATGCTATGCTAGAATTCATGGAAAGTCTTCTACTTTAGTTAGCTTTTTGTCATTTTGGATAATAAACTTGAACCATCACTTAACTACTCTCTCTTTCTGCTTAAAGCTTAAATCAGTACTAGTAGATTTCAAGTGGCCTGCATTCACAGATAAATTATATTTAATGATTTGATGATATAGGGCATGTATTTGTTGACTACTTTGTAGGATTATTCACTTAGATCTCTTATCAATCAAAAATATTTTTGACAAGGCAAAACAACAAAATGAAGCAAAAATTACCACAATACAAGTAATAATTCAATGATAAGGTATATGTAATTCATTTTTATTCTAAAGTCTGATTTCAAAATACTGTGGTTACCCTGTTAACCACTTGCCTTCTAACTATTAACACAATCAGTGTGCAGATTTTATTTCTGGAACTATTTCAAAATGTAAAAAATACTTCTTTTAGTTTGATTACCAGAAAGTACTGTAATGTTTGTAAAGTTGAGAAAGCTTGTTATTCAAATAATCTACTGAAATATTAACACAATGAAAATAATCTTATAGTTATGTTTAGCTAATATAATTATATTATCTATTATTAATTACTAATATAATTAATTATAATAAAATTAATTATAGTAATACTAATATAATTATAGTAAAGTATATTAATAAAAATTAATACAATAACAATTAATAATATATTTTATATTTCAAGTATGTTTTCTTCCTGTTTTATCAGTGAGAAATGTAATGTGTGTGGTTAGGACATTTCAGTTGTTTCTTTCAAATTCCTGTTTGCTTTAGGGAATAAAGACAGACGGAGCACATTTAGGAAAACAAACACAATGAACTGAAAACTTTTTATTCTTCAAAAACTCATACTCAATATTTTTAGGTTTTAGGAAATTCAAATCTCTTCAATGTTGTGAAAACCAAATTGTGAGTTTTCATACTGTTAAGAAAACAGCACATTTCTTCATTGTAAATGGATTGATATTTGATATACCAGGGAGAAAGCAGAAGTCAAAAACAGGTAGAAAGAGTTGCTTAATTACAGGAAAAAAGGCGAGAAACCACAAACAAAAAGGACATTGAAGTCTCTGAAAAAAAATACTATCTATTACACTGTGGAGTTGTTAAAGGCCTGCCACACAGCACAAAACACTGTGTCTTTCATTGGACCCATTGGTATCAAATTTTGTTCCATGTCATTTTGGATGGTTATAAAAATGTGATTTTTCCCATGATAAATCTAAGCATGTCAATCACATTTTATTAAACCTAGCAGTGGCAATATCTTCTAATACACTATCAGTCCATCTCTATTTAGGATTATTTTCCTGTTTAACCATGTGGTTTGAGTGATCAGAAAGCATTAAAGTCTGTATTTGTGTTCCTTTTGTGGATCCTAAACTTTCTTCAGAAATGAATTATTCTGTAACCTGTGAAGCACAATAAAATAGGGAGTGAATTTATTCATGAGGAAAAAAAGAAACTGATGGAGTTCATGCAATCTAGAGTTAACTAAAAGTAGAAAGAATGAAAAGCATGGCAAATGCTTATTGATGTTTTGTGATGAAGTTACAAAGAATATTAGTTTTATCCTCCAGAACAAAATAAATTCAGATGAACTATTTAAATCACTTTCTTAATATTCAGAATTTGTATATAGCTTATCTATAATATTTTCTGTTGTACAATTGCATTTTTCCTTATCTTTTCCAATCAGAACTAATTATAATATTAATAGAAAATAAAAATCCTATAAATATTAAATAATTAAACTGAAATATGATAGCAATTTGTTGTAATGCACGTTATTCCTGAGTATTCTGTACATCTAAATGATGTAATCATTTACTTTTTTTACCAAGAAAATAACAAGAGACAAAGCAGTGAGTGATACATTCATTTTAGTGTTTATCAAATTTACTCTGTTTTATCCAAGCCCTAAGTAAACACTGTTCATAGATATGAAACCTTACCTTCTACCCAACATAGAATGGGAATGGTAGTAATTATACTACAATCATTAAGAATTACCACAGATAGAACTGTAACCATTTTACTCAGGTGAACAGAAATAGCACACTGCTTGCTGTTACATCTTAGAATTGAGTGCAAAGATAAAGCTCATTAAATATTTATTACTTCAAAAAAATAAGAGAGCAGTCCTACTGATAGAGTTGAGAAATTCTTGATAATTGATGACTGTGCAGGCAGAACTTTCCCACATTATATTACTCCTACTTATCAAAGAGAATTTTATTCTTTACTATCAATTTTAGTCATATTTTATTATTAGAACATTTTCTAAATTTAACTATATTTTGATATTCTTTTTCTATTTTCTTTATGATCTTACCTTGTTGGTTGTTTTGTTTGATTTGGTTTGGTTTTTAGTTTTTGTTGTTTTAAATTTATTTATTTACTCTAGTTACATACTACCACTGCTCCCTGTCAACACCTTCCACATTCCCTCTACCCATACTTGTCCTCATCTCCTCTGAGAAAGTGGAGCCCACCCACCCATCCAGGAGTATATCACCCCATGGCATGTCAAGTCTCTGCAGGGCTAGGCATATCTTTTACTACTGAGGCCAGACAAGACAGCTCAGCTATAATGTGCCACAGACAGACAGCAGCTTCTGGGATAGAATCCATTACAGTTGTTTGTGTCCATCACGAAGATCCAGCCAGTTTATTCTCTTTGGTTGGTGGTTTAGTCTCTGGGAGTCCCAAGGGTCCAGGTTAGTTGATTCTCTTGGATTTCCTGTAAGGCATGCCAGAGGATCATTGATAGTGTCAGGAATTGATGCTTGCCAATGGGATGGGTCTCTAATTGGGCTGGTTATTGCTTTCTATTCCCTCAGCCTTTGCTCCATCTCCAATCCCTGGATTTCTTGAAGACAGAATAGATTTTGAGTCAAAAGTTATGTGGGTGAATTGGTGTCCTTATTCTTCCACTGGGGTCCTTCCTGGTCATAGGAGGTAGCCACTTCTGGTTCCATATCACCAGTGTTGTGACTCCCTGATGAGGTCACCCCATTGATTCTTGGATGTGTATCCTACCCCATATCTCTGGGACATCCTTGAGATGTTCCTGTATCCCCGACACCCTGTCAGTTGCAGATTTCCATTCATTCTCCTGGCCATCTGGTCATCTCTCCTGTTCCTCCACATATTCCCTGAACCCTACTCATTCTCCTTGTTCTCCCTACTCCCACTCAATTCTTTACTCCATAGCTTCCTACAACTATATTATTCTCCCTTCTATGTGAGATTCGAGCATCATGGCTTGGGCCTTTCTTCTTGTTTAGCTTCTATGGGTCTGTGGAGTGTACCATGGATATCCCATATTTTGCAACTCATATCCACTTAACAATGAGTACATACCATGAATGTCCTTTTGAGTCTGTGTCACTTCACTCAGGATGATATTCTCAAGTTCTATCCATTTGCCTGCAAAATTCACAATGTCTTTCATTTTAATAGCTCAATAGTATTTTACTTTATAGATATATCACATTGTCTTTATCCATTCTTCAGTTGAAAGACATCTAGTTTCTTTTTAAAAGCTGCTACGAACACAGTTGAGTAAGTGTCCCAGTGATATAGAAGGGCATCACTTGGATGTGTGCCCAGGACTGGTATATTTGGGTCTTGAGGTAGAACTAGTACCAGTTTTCTGAGAAACCACCAAATTGAATTCAAAAGTAACTGTACATATTTGCACTCAGACCAGCAATGGAGGAGTGTTCTGTATGCTCCACTTCCTTACCAGAATGTACAATTCATTGAGTTTATTTATTTATTTTTGTTATTTTAGCCATTGTGACAGATATGAGATGGGGTCTCAAAGTTTTTTCATTTGTATTTCCCTGATGACTCAGGATTTTGAACATCTTTAACTGCTTCTTTGCCATTTTTTTATTTCTCTGTTGAGGAGTTATTGGTGTCTAACTTATTACGTTCTTTATAAATTTTGGGTATTAACCTTCTGTCAGATGTAGGGTTAGTAAACATCCTTTCACAATCTATAAGTTACCCTTTTGTTCTATTGACAATATCCTTTTTCTTACAGAAGTTTTGTAGCTTCACAAGGTCCCGTTTATCCACTGTTGATCTTAGAACCTGAGCCACTGTTGTTCTGGTAAGAAGGTTGTCTCCTGTAACAAGAGGTTCAAGGATCTTCCCCACTTCCTGTTCCTTTAGAATTAATGTATCTGGTTTTACATTGAGGTCTGTGATCCACTTGGACTTGAATTTTATTTAGGATGATAGAAATGGGTCTATTTGCATGCTTCTACATGTATACATCCAATTAGAGTAGGACCATTTGTTGAAGAAGCTTTCTTTTTTCCACTCTATTGTTTTGCATTCCTTATCAAAACCAAGTATCCATATGTGCATGAGTTTATTTCAGTTTCTTTGATTCAATTCCATTGATACCTGCCTGTTCTTTTACCAATGTCATGCAGTTTTTATTACTATTGTTCTTTAGTATAGCTTGTAAATTCTTTTATTGTTTAGGATTGTTTTTACTATTCTGGGATTATTTTGCACAAAATTTATTTCCTAATGCTATAACTTTGGCATTGCTTATCCTCATACTACACCTCTAAGACAAGAAAATATGCTTTTTAGTTTTAGCTAATATAGGCTTTGAACTAAATACTGGTGAGGTAATTTCTTTAATAAAAATCAATTTTTTTATACAATAAACTATTTAGCTCTAAATTTAATAAAATAAATATATTCTTACACCATTAATGCTAACTTTGTTTCACTTTTAAACTTTTGCATTGTATATAAAAGCACTTTATGCATCATATTTACATATAATTATGTATATATGTATAATACATGCATATATATATATATATTCATACATGCATTCACACACAAACACACACACACACACACACATATATATATATGCATATATATATATAATTCATCTCTGAAAATTCTATTAAGAAAACAATTAAAAAGCAAGACGATAACAGGTAGGGAACTAGGGGGAGGTCCTAGAAAGTCCCAAATACCAAGGAAGCGAGAGGCTTCCAGGACTCAACAGGGATAACTTTAGCCGAAATACCCAATAAAGAGGAGAGACAACCTGTAGAGACCATCTCCAGTAGACAGGCATGGACCCACTCACCAATCTCAAAATTGTTAACCAAGAAATGTTCTTGGCCAAAGGAAAGACAAGGACAAAAAATGGAACATAGAATGAAGGAATGGCCATCCAGAGACTGTGTCAACTAGGATTCCATCCCATCTCCAGGCACCAAATCCAGACACCATTGCTGATGCCAAGAAGTGCTTGCTGATAGGAGCCTGGTATGGCTGTTCCCTGAAAGGTTCTACCAGCACCTGACCTATACAGATGCACATATTCACATCCAACCATCTGACTGAGCCTTTGGAACCCAATGGAAGAGTAAGTGAAAGGACTGAAGAAGCTGAAGGGGATTACAATCCCATAGGAAGAAAAATATCAAGTAACCGGACCAACCAGAGGTCCCAGGAACTAAACCACCAATCAAAGAGTATACTTGGAAGGATTCATGGCTCCAGATATTTATGTAGTAGAGGATGGCTTTATCTGAGATCAATGGGAAGGGAGGCCCTTGGTCTTGTGGATGCTTGATGCCCCATTTTAGGGGAATGCTAGAGTGGTAAGGCAGAAATTGGAGAGTGGGTGGAGGAAAACCTTAATAGAGGTAAAAAGGAAGGGGAAAAGTACAAATGGGATAGGGGGTTTTTGGAGGGTGAACCTGGAAGGGGAACATCATTTGAAATGTAAATGAATAAAATCATTAATAAAAAAAACAAATAAAAGCTTATTTATTTCACTTCATTGTATCAGTCACATAGCATAAAAATTCATGAGAAAGATGACATACCACTTGTGGAGTCATAGATACTTTGTTTTTTTCACATATTTTGTAACTAAATACTCTGTGTCTGAGATATTCATAAAATCCATCTGTCTTTTCTGTTTTAGATACTATGCATCTTTAACTTCAGTGCTCCTATAGGACAGTTTGTTCAGTATTAGAGCAAATAGTCATGTTCTTCTTTATGATAATGGAGATGCATGAAGTATTGTCTTAGTTTGGGTTTTATTCTGTGAAGAGACACCATTCATGGCAATTCTCATAGAGGAAAACATTTAATTCAGGTTTGCTTACAGTTTCAGAGGTTTAATTCATTATTGTCATGATGGGAAACATGGCAGAGTACGAGCAGGCATGATGCTGGAGAAGGAGCTGAGAGTTCTACAAATTGTTTCACAGGAAGTAGATGGAAACTGTATGCAACAATGCATGTAACTTGAGCATAGTAGAACTCAAAGCTCACCACCACAATGCCATACTTTTCAACAAGGTCACATCTATAGTGAGGTCATAACTTCTAATAGTTTCACTTTTTATGGGCCAACCATTCAAACATAGGAACCTATGGCAGTCATACCAATTCAAACAATGACAAATGGAAACCTGAGCCTTTGAATGATTCTCAACACTGCATTTGACTGCTGGTTAACCCATTATTAGCCTTTAAAAAAAAGTGAGAAGTTCTCTTACCCTACCACCTCAGTAAAAGTATACCTTTAAGACACTTGTGAGAAATCTGAGCATCTGGGTTATATGGAAAACTTTAGCAACTCAGTAAATTCTGGTTATATTTGGTTATTCATTTAACAGAAATTTTGTGGCAAGAACACACAGGGGTACAGCTTAGAATTAAATTCAAAAGTCCCAGACTTTTCAGATTTAATACTCTAGGGGAGATAGACCAAAGTTATACACATTAAACAGATAAAGGCATTATTTTTTATTTATTCTTCTCTCATATATTGTACCTGGCCACAGTTTTCTCCCCTCCAAACCCCCCCCCAGCCCTTTTCCTCCACCTTCAAGTACCCCTAGTTCTACTCCTCTCTTTTTCTTCAGAAAATAGTGGGCTTTCCAGAGATATAGATGAAAAATGACAACACAAGTCACAGTAAGACTAGGCAAATACCCTCGCTTCAAGGTTAGATGAGGAAACGCAGGAAGAGAAAGGTATCAAGAGCAAGCAACAAAGTCAAAGCCAAGCATCACTACCACTGTTAGAAGTACCATGAGAATACCAAGCTATACAACCTTAACATATATACAGAGGGCCTAACTCAGATCTGTGCAGATTCCCTGATTGTGCTTTCAGTCTCTGTGAGTCCCTATGCGCACTACTTAGTTAATTTAATAGCCCATCTTCTTTTGGTGTCCTTGAACCTCTGGATCTTAAATTCCTCCTCCCCTTCTTATTCATGGCTCTCCTGAGCTACACCTAATGTTTTCCTGTGGGTCTATGTATTTGCTCCCGTAATTGGCTGAATCCTCTCTGATGATCTTTGGACTAGGCACTGATAAGTGAGTATAGCAGAGTATCATTAGGGATCATTTCATGATTGTTGGTATTTGTGTGTATTTGTGAGCATTTGTTTGTTTTGGCAGTTGTATTTGGTTCTATCCTAACTCTCTGGTTCCTAGCCACCTAGACAATGTCAAAAATGGGTTCCATCTCATGGGTTGTAAATTGGACCAGTCATTGCTTTGACAGTCCAACAAGTCTGTGTTCTCAATTACCACATCACATATTACAAGCAGGACAAATTCTAGGTTAAAGGTTTTGGAGATGAATTGATGTTCCAGTCCCACCACTGGAAGCCTTGCCTGGTTAGACAGCTAGTTCAGACTCCATATTAGTAGAGATACTCCTAGAAATCTTCACTATGGTTGCCCTTGTATATTCTAGGTAGTTTCCACTATATTGGATTTCTCCAGCAGCTCTGAAATGTTGTCCAACTAATTGTCTCTCCCAGTACTCTTTTTCGTTAACTTGCTATATGCCACCTGATCTCTCCCGTTCCCAGTCCACTAATGAAATATATTCTCTTTCCCTAACTGTACAGATAACTAGAAGTTCAAATCATTAGAGATGAAAAAATTAATAAATATGACGACTTCCAAATGAAATCCAACCAACGCATGAGAACAAAGAAAGATATTTAGAAATGGCAGAGGAGAAAGAGAAAGTACAGAGGAAAAGAACATGCTCACTTCCTATGTCATGTGGGTCTTTATTATTCATAGTATTGTGTTGAGTCTTTTTTTTATTTGATATTTTTCTTATTTGCATTTCAGATGTCATTCCCTTTCCCCATCCCCACCCCACCAGTAACCCCTTATCCCATCCCCTTCCACCTTTTTTCTTTTATACTTTAATTACATGCAAGTGTTAAGATCAGATCTAGGTTGAGGAACTAGCAATACAGTAGATGCAAATAATCAAGGAACAAGCAAAACAATAAACACAAATAGTCAAAGAACAAGCAAGACAATAAAAAAAAGTTCCGTGAACACTCCTGTGATCATTGTTTCTAAGGGCTTATCAAGATGACCAAAATATCTGAGCCTACTTCCCTGTCCTAGCCCAAAGTCATTTTCATGTCTGAAGCCTACTTCTTTGTTCTAGCCTAAGATTTAGATTCCTGCCTGAAATTACTTCTTTGTTCTAGCCTAATGTCAAATTTCTGCCTGAAGCCCACTTCCTTGCCCTTGGCCAATGTCATATTCCTGCCAAGCAGCCCATTTCATTGTCCTTGGCCAATGTCAGATTCTTGTCAAGTAGCCCCGAAAGCTCTCTGCCTCTCCCTCCCCCCCTTTTTATATTTTATAAACAAGACTGAGCCTGTCTTAGGTTGTTCTAACAAGAATTACCCATCATGGAATATGCATTATCAAAAGCAGTCTTTAAGTGGGAGCGGTGGGATATTTTGGTGGTTGACATGATTTGCAGTTAGGGATGATTATAAGGTAAATAGATGATTAGTGGTGTGTCCCTTGAAGTTAATTGTGGGACCTAATTTAATTTTAATCTCTCTCTTTTTCTCTCCCTCTCTCTCTCTCTCTCTTTCTCTCTCTCTCCCTTTATCTCTCTCTCCCTCTCTCACTCACACACACACACTCTCTCTCTGTCTCTTTCCCTTCCTCCCAGTCTCTCTGTTTCTGTCTTTGTTTCTGTCTCTGTTTCTCTCTCTTTCTCTCTCTCTCTCTCTTTCTCTCTCTCTCTATCTCTCTCCCTCTCTCCTCTCT
>NW_021604618.1:3680837-3840734 GCF_004785775.1 Grammomys surdaster
CTTCCCTCCCTCCTCTCTCTCTCTCTCTCTCTTTCTCTCTCATCCTAACTAGAAAATGAATGAGATTCAATTGTAAGACTCTCTTAACCTGTAGGATGTCTTTACCAAAATCTTCCAACTAACCATGTAACTGACCTTGTACTAAAACTTAGATGTTATAAATAAAACAAGATCTTTTTTCCTGGCACTGGGATTTTTACTGTGTTACCCTTTAACTGAGAGGAAGGATAACTAACAATAGGGAACACACGCACACACACACACACACACACACACACACACACACAGACACGTACTAATTATACACTATTTGGTAGGTTTCCATAAAACTTCTTCAAAAGGTTTTTAGAGATATTTATGTTATTCTGTATTCTCTCCTATACTCTAGCATCCAGTCCTCAATCCCAATTTCACAATTCCTTCCTCAGCAATACCCATAATATTTTTATTAATGCTTTTCTCGCCCTCTTTTTATGGTCCCTCCCATTTAAATACCTATGATATTTTCCTGAACGAATATCAGCACACATGTCAATGTGGTAGGGACAATTAACTTTGTGTGTATGTTACAGATAAATAAAGATTGTAAAATTATCTCTGCATAGGGGTATTTGGTCAGGCTTAATTACTTAATTGAACTTGGTATTCATTAAAAATTAGCTTTGCTTACTTTCTTATATCATTAGTACACTTATTAAAGTGGAAATACAAATAAAATTTGTGCCAATTACAAAAGAAAATAATTGGATGTTATTAATCTGGAAACTCAGACAATCAATTAAAGCAAGAGTACCCTTGTCTCAATGACCTCATTATTTTTCATGCTCATTAATCATTAATCATTTTTAGAAATGCTTGTTTTATTTCTTTGAACAAAATATACAAATTTCTAATGTGACAAAGAATGTGCTTTTGGAGAAAAAAAAAAGCATATGTTTCTGAAAGAAATACTTTCAATTGGAAAGTATCATTTTGACCCAGGATGGTAGGTGGTAGGCTATTATACCTAAATAATTTACTTTTAAGTGGATGAATGAATTCCATATTTTAAACTTACAAACATTGCTAAACTATGTAACAAGATGTTTGTTGATGTCCTGTGTTTCTTCCATAGCACTGCAGAAACCCATAAACCTGCCACTATTGCACATTTCTCTAATCTGAGAACTTGACAAGTGAAGGCAGAAGACACACGAATTCAAAGAGGATCTTGATCTCACAGCAAATCCCATCTAGCTTTGGTCAAATAAATTGGATCCCTGTCTGAAAAGCCCCCCAGCAATGTATTATTGATTAAAGATAATGAGCATTATATGTAGCTAAACTGTACCTCATTTTTTACTACAATAATAGTATCATCATTGACTATAAGCAATTATAAATGAAAAATATGTAATATTGTATATTAATCCCTGATGCATATACTGGTACTCAATAACAGTTGCCTTTTTGTCTTTCCATGTCTCTTATAAATGTAAGTTATCATATTCCTAGTCACAGTGAATGAATCTTTGAAAATTCCTTTTAAAATTTATTTATAATTTTATGAGCCTGTGTTCAAAAGGGATAACATATATAATCGTTGTCTTAAAGGCCTCCATTTTTGACTTCCTCATACACAATCCATGCTGAAGGATTTTTCAGTTTCCAACTGATAATAATGATTATTTTACCTCATATCTTCTTTACATCAATTTTATTTTTCATCCTCCTATTTCTATGAAAGATGCAATAGAAAATTTGCTATCAACCTTAACAAGTATTCTGGAACAAAAAGAATCATTTTATCAATATTCTTCAAATTGAGAATTGAGACTTACCTTTGTTTTCAAAATTTTCATCAATGATTTAGAAATTTTAATATATAAATTTTGCTTCTCTTTGATGAAACATATTTCTAAGAATTTACTCATTGTGATAAGATTGTAAGTATGCTTATTTTCTTTATTTATTAATATTATAGAGATTTAAAACATACTTTATGTTTATGTATTTAAATGTTTACTGAATATATTCTTTAACTATAACTGTTTTATAAACAATTTATGACAATTATATATGTGGCATTTTCAGTTGTAAGGTGTGTTTTTTATTATTGGTTAATACTAGTATTATTTTTCAACTATATTATGGTCTTTGTTCAAGTTTAGTTTCACAGTACATCAGTGATATCATAGTATAATGGTATGTGTTGTATTATCTTAGTTTCCTGTCTATTTTTGTAAGCTATAACATATCAATGGTAGCCCTAAATGTTCCTATTAAAGATAAAAAGATCTATTCACTTGATCAATTAGTAAATTAATAATAGGAGCAGCCTATCATAGGCTGAATAAGCTCTTTATTGACTAATTTGAGATGATAGAAAACAACATTTACATAACATTGACACTGGAGATGCTTGACCATGTCAACCTCTGGACTTTAGACAGATGTGAGTACACAATACTATCCTCCAATGACTTTATTAAATGTGTTCTTTGCTCTCTTCTTCATCTTTTTTTTAAAGTTTAGCTAATTTTGTCACCCTTATTCACTGTTTCAAAGAACTCGATCTTATTTCTTAGATTTTGTTTTTTATTAATCTATTTCTTTTCATTTTATTATTCTTCTCTGATCTTTAATATTCCTGTTTATTGATTTGGGATTTCACTAAATTTTTTTCATCCACAGACCCATGAATCCCATCCTGAAGTTATTTATGAGAGGTCCCTGTCTAAAATTTTCTCAAATCTTTTTCTTTTTTGAGAACATAATAAAATTTCACCATTTTCTCCCTCTAAACTGACACATATATGTCACTGATCTTTTATTTATATAGGGCCTTTTCACTATTTTTTTATATTCTCATTTATAGTATGAATTTATCTTTCAACTACATTTATAGCACCTTCAGGCTCTAACTCTTCTATTATTATTTCATTTGCTTCTGGATCTATTTTAGCTTAACTTGTGATTTCTCCAAAGACTCATTCATCATTTAATATGTATTGTTTGCTTTCCTGAATTTGTACATGTCCTCTACTTTACCATGCTGTTAATTTCTAGATTTATGTCATTGTTTTATACATTATAAATAATTTCTTATATCTTGCTTTGTGCTGTAAAATATTGATTAAATTATTCAATGTGCTGCTGAAGAAGTGTATACTTTTTAGAATTGAGGTGAAATAGTCAATTCATATTTAATATAGATGTTTTGATTACAAATAATCTTTATGTATTGGTCTCATTCTCAATCTTCATTGATATTTTATATACTGATTAATTTTGATTTTTAAACCTAATTTGTCTTATATCAGTTTAGCAATACATTCCCTTTTTAAAATTCATTTTGTTTAGAAACCCTTATTTTAATATTTAGCAAATCAGCCCTCCAAGACTGAAAGAGAATAGTTTTTCAATATTCAACTCTCCTCTAATGCCTTAGAGTGTACCCTGCTCTGAGACATCTAAAATACATTGTTAAAATATAAACATATGTGCTATCAGTAGACTGGTCTATTGTAGGATTAATAATGAATTCTAATTGTGTTTCATAATAAAAAATTCTGGATATTTACAGATAATACAGTTGCTTTTTATTTTTAATAGTATAATTATTCATTCACTATATATAATCAGATAAAAGCAATTGAGACTCTATTAGTAGGGCTGATGATACAGTTCAGTTGGAAATTGTTGATCATGCAAAAACTCTGAGTTAAAGCCTCATTATCTCCTAAATACTTATCCCATCTTATTCTATCACATTAGATTAAAGAATGTCACATATTCTGTGTCATTTTTGGCTATATTGCAGTTTGTAGTATAAAGTCAGCCTGGGACACATGAGTCATTGTAAAGAAGAATATTAGACAGAAACAAAAGTCATAAATAAATAAGTAAATAAATAAATAAATAGATGAATAATAAAGTAAGTAAGAGAGACAGAGAAGGGGAGAAAGAAAGAAGGGGGAGGGGAGAGAGAGAGAGACAGAGACAGAGAGACAGAGACAGAGAGAGAGAGAGAGACAGAGAGACAGAGAGAGAGAGGGAGAGGGAGAGAGAGATGCTAAGCAGATGGCAAATGATACAGAAAAGGAGAAAATAATGGTAAGGTAATCTCCCATTGAAATACTGACTTCTAGCCCAGCAGTGGTGGTGCACACCTTTAATCCCAGCACTTGGGAGGCAGAGGCAGGCGGATTTCTGAGTTCGAGGCCAGCCTGGTCTAGAGAGTGAGTTCCAGGACAGCCAGGGCTACACAGAGAAACCCTGTCTCAAAAAAAAACAAAAAAAAGAAAAAAAAGAAAAAAAGAAATACTGAGTTCTAATGCAGTTTACCTTGTTATAGAATAGAAAATAATAACTTAATTACATATATAAAATTACATCATAATCACATATTCATATTCAAATTATGAATTTGTCATGAATATAGGCAAATAAAATATTAGTTGTTGTAAAACAAAAATATATGTTCAGAGAGATTAAATAAGTTGCTTTGATTTTGAAATGATTCTGAAGAATTTTCTATAGTAGAATGATCTTAGACTTTTATTTAAAAGGGAGAAAGCAATACTGTATACAACAAAGAAAACATAAAATGAATTGATACCTACTTCACTCTGCACTGCATAACATGGAAAAAGGGACTGCATTATATCCACTTAGCTTTGTTTTCTATTCAGATATTTTAATAATCAATGTCTTTCTAAGTGAATGATTTCGTTTACTTTTTACTTCTCTTAGTGTTTTCAGAATCAGGAAAGCTTTGTCTTCATTGCTGTGCTTCCTTCCATTGAGAGTTTTGCAAGTTTTACTTGCATATCCGTGATGTTAGCCAATCTATCAGGGCAACAGTAGAACTGAGTCTTCATTAGCCACAGTTTTGTCAGTTTGAAACACTCTTCAGACACAATCACCAACAGGTTGTTCACCATGACATTAAAATGTAAAAAGAAAACATGAATGATATTTTTCAAGAAAAAAATTACAACCTTAAGCAGAAAAAAACATCTGAGAGAAAAATCATGCACAATGAAAAACTTCATAGCCCTGAGGGAATGTCTTAAAAGCCATCTATAGATAAAACCATGAATCTAGAATAAAGAGGGGTAAAGTAGTGAGTTGGTGTTCAGCAGTAACTTTTTGCATCTAAATAAGTTAAGAAAGTGATACTCTTAAAGATTCCTTTGTGCCTGTGCAAGATATAAGCCATAGGTTAACTGTACCTGGTTGTTGAAAACTGCACTGTGGCTTATTGTTTTGTCTTCAATGTTTTGTCTCCTGATTTCCAATCCAGTGTTATAACACTATCTTTATTATTATTATTATTATTATTATTGTTATTATTTACATAATATAGTCCTCCTTATTGTCCATCAAATTCATGGTCTCTTCTTTCACTAATTGTTACTGCAGGTGTATGTGTATGTGTAAAATAAAAAAATTCTCTTAATATGAACAGAAAATGTTTTGAATAAAATTGCAATTCTTATTTTGAAAAAAATTACTTCATGAAATTCAAGACAAGTTAATTTTTAAACACTGTCATGACCTCAGAAATATTATGTACTTAAAATGGATTAGAGAGTAACAAATATATCATGGTTGTTCATCAATACCTCTGTATCGGTAGAGAATCAGGCATGACTTTCAATAAAAGCATCGCTGAAAAAGATAGAGCTAATTACTCCATGGTTTAAAAGTTTTCAGTAATAATAGTGAGGGCAGGTAAATTGATAGGGAAATTTGATATTTAATTAGTAAAGCATGTTGAGAATCTAAAATAATTTTTATTTGAATTTTTTTCATTTCCATACATAAGTGCTATTTTTGGTCTAAAACTGAAAGACTTTATTTTCCATGATGTTAAACTATCATCAAAATTTGTGCACAGTATAATAGCTTAAAATTTTCAACTTCACCAAGGGCTTCCCCTCACCATGTTGATGTCAGAGAATACCATCCTCTGTGGAGGGTAAACAAGGAAAGGGAGATATCTATTGAAGTGTAAATGAATAAACTGATTTATAAAAAACATTCTACTTGAGAAAATTTGCTTGACATTCCTACATTTGTCCTTCATACAAAAATTTTTAGTGGCTTGAAAGAGAAATATGTTAGCAGAGAATTGAAAGATCAGAGAAATAAAGAAAGAAATTAGGCACAAATCAATGATTTGATTTCATAATTCTTACGTGTATAATTTTACTGCCAGTATACACTCTTCATATTAAAAACAGCCTCTGAGTACAGAAAACTCATTTAATAACTCTGTACCTATTTTATCATATTTAGCATTGTGATAACAATATCTTATTTAGTGATTATATTCAATAAGATATAGAAATGTCTCAGTTCTACCAGTCAAATAAAACTTAATTTTATTTGTGCTTGTAACGTCTCAGTTTAATTAAATTTTTATGATGCATTATCCATGGGACAAAACAATGAAATTCTTATAGATATAAGATAAATAAAACACCAGATTCTGAATATAAATATGTATATAGAATTATAAGCCAGTAAATAATTGATGCAATTCTTCAAATTTTCTCTTTGAATCTAGAGTTACTTCAATGATATATCAACACAATGAGTTTTGAATTATGCAGTAAACTTGAGTTGACACAAATTATAGCAACTCTTCAAACATTTATCCATATATTTAGTAGAAGATGCCTCATGTACTTGAAGACATTAATGTTACTATTATTTAAATTGAAGCAAACAATACTTCAAATGGATTTTCGTTATGCTCTCCTTATTTCTTTGTCTATATGATAAGCAAGCAAGGCCATAACCAAGTGAAATACTTATGTTACATTTTTGTATTAATAATTTTTTCAGGTCAAACCTGGTGTTTTTAAGTTAGAAAACTAGGTAGAAGCATTCTCTTCAGCAGGATATACCTAAAAACTGGAGAAAGGATAAAGCGAAGATTGATGTTGCCCTTCACAATGATAGCAGGCTAATTTATTAGGTGTTTCATATTTTCACATACTCACAAACACTCCAAAAGTGAGTATAACTAAAATTATAAAAATATATCATCCAATATAATGCACATGGTCTTTTTTTTAATAGTTTGTCATCAAAGATGCTTATTGATTTAATTTATTATGATCTTTTATATTTTTTATTTCTTTGTACCCTCATGTGATTTACTGTGTATAGTCATCATTTATATCCACTCACTAACCATGAGTTACTTATACTTTAATCTTGCTGTGCTTTCTTGCTTGAGTAAATTCTGTAACCATTGGAATCAGGAAAAGAAACAAAAAAAAATAGTATCAATGTTTAGGAATCAATTGAAATATACATGAGAAGATGGAAACTAATGAGAGAAAACATCTAAGTGGTATAGGTATAGAATCTCTCAGCAAACATGACTAAATACAGAGATACATGAACTCCATACTCACAATCAAATATTTCCCTGGAACAACCCCCTCAATAGAGCACAAACAAGAGCACATTGACTTAGTTTCACAATGAAAGTTGGGTATCAGTATCATGACAGAAAGATTTAAAATTGTACAGTTTGTCAGGAGAAAAAATGTGATTTAATACTGTAAAGTAGTATATGGAGAAGACTGTGGTACCATTGAAAAAATGAGTTTGAAGCTGGAAACATTTGTTCCTATGAATTAGAAATGAAGTTTTGAGGGCATCTCAGAAATTGATTTGACCTTATATGCTTACCAGTATTAAAAGGGGAGCTTAGTAGAGTTTTCCCTTGGTTAGAGAGCACTGAGACACACTTCTTTCAAACATTTCTTGTTGTTTCTACAAGATTCATTTTCTCAGGATCAGTCATCTGGACACATAGAAGGCACTCTAGTAGTGTTCCAAAGGAGCCTGGCTATTACATGAGCTGGTGACAGAACTTAGTGTCGTTCAGTGATTATTGTTTGGAAAGCATGCTGAATGCAATCGTTTTGGGAGCACAGAGGCATCTAACCAGATCTAAAGATGAGCTCATATATCTAGCAGTGTCTGATGATGTTATAGTCCCTGGAATTAGAACCTGAAATAGAGATTCATATATTCAACAGAGTAAATTGTGGAGATTGATAGAGATGGAGATGCTGATTACTTGAGTTTTTTACTGATGAAAGTGAACAAGGCCAGCCCTAAAAGAAGATGCTGTGGAATCCCAACTTAAAAAAAATAGGTGGAACTAATCAAAGTCTTAATAAATACTACCCTATTAATTAAAGTTTGCATCTGCAAGATTTGTCTGATGGAGTTTGGATCCTTTGTGTTCTTATATTTCAAAGCTTTCTTCTCCCTTTCTTACTGTTTTGAATGCAATTGTTTATTTGGGTCACGGCATACAGGATACATATGTAGCATATATCCAATCTTCCCCCCTGAAACAAAAAGAAAGAAAAAAGAAAGAGAGAAATGAAACATAGTGACAAAGCCAAGAATTTAAAGATAAACTTGTCATCCACCTATCTGTGAGTATTGCAACATACTTGACTATGAATTCTTTCTGTCTCATACAAAACTACTTTTTTGTGTTTTGAAGTATATTGTAACAATTGTTTCCACAAAATGTCAGTTATTTCTAATCACACTATGTATCTCAACTTGTTAAAAATATATTAAGGACTACATACTTCATGCATGCAGAAAGAAAGTATACAATATACTTTCTTTCTATATACAATAGGATATAAAAACACCTAACTAACAATATGATTTTCACAGTTTCAAATTCTAATTCAACCCTACACTATCATCTGAATAAAAGCAAAAGCTGAAAACATCTCATAATGAAATAGTTTGTGAGGATGAAAAACATGTATAAAGACTCAGAATAATGGGAAAATGCTAGGGGTGGGTTCAAAATGGGTTATGTACCTTCTATGTTAAATGTTGTAACTCATAGAAAGCAAAATAAATTGTTTGCACTAATTGAAGTTGCGAAACACACATTTTCATAATTTACATACTAACATCTTATCAAGCAGTATTATAAGCATAGTATTTCAATAATGGTTTAGATGTGTGTCAAAAAATTTTAGGAAACTACCTTTTTATTTTAATAGCAAACATTTTGTGAGATAAAAAAAAAAAAACCTCTTCTCTAAATTCCTAAAACACAACCCTAAAAATACCAATGAATTAAACCATTCACTTTCCACATACTCAAATCAATTACTTGAAAGTACACATGAAGAAAGCTACCTGAAAAATAAATTAAAGTTCTTTTTGCTAGGTGAAATTTTCAAGGAAACATGTTACTGTACTGGAGTGAGACTTCTAAATACTCAAGTACCTAGGCATAATAAAACCAATTATTTTTACCATTTTATTTTTACTTTTTATTTTTTATTGGATATTTTATTTATTTACATTTCAAATGTTATCCCATTTTCTAGTTTCCCTTATGCAAACTCCCATTCCATCCCCAATTCCCCTGCTTCTATGAGGTTGCACCCTTACACACCCACCCACTCCTTCCTCACTGCCCTGGAGTTCCTCTACACTTGGGCATTTAAGCCTCATAGGCCCGAGGGCCACTTCTCCCATTGATGCAGGATAGGGCCATCCTCTGTTACATATGCAAATGGAGCCATAGGTCCCTTCATGTGTACTCTTTGGATGTTGGTTTATTCCCTGCAAGCTCTTGGAGGTGTGCTTAATTGATGCTGTTGTTCTTCCTTCAGGGTTGAAAACCCCATTAGCTCCTTCAGTCTTTTTCATAACTCCTCCATTGGGGTTCCTGTGCCCAGTCCAGTGGTTGGATGCGGGCATCAGCATCTGTATTTGTCAGGCTCTGGCAGAGCCTCTCAGGAGACAGCTATATCAGGCTTCTGTCAGTAATCATTTCTTGGCATCTACAATAGTGTCTGGGTTTGGTTACTGTATATGGGATGGAGCCCCAGGTGGGACACTCTTTCCTTCAGTCTCTGCTCCACTCTTTGTCCCTGTATTTCCATTAGACAGGAGCCATTCTGGGTTAAAAATTTGGAGTGCATTGTACCATTCCTGGACAGGGGACCATGCCTAACCTCTGGATATGGCCTCTACAGGTTCTCCCTTCCCTTTGTTGGGAATTTCAGCTAATCTCATTCCCACTGGGTCCTGGGAACCACTTACTTTCCTGGCATCTGGGACTTTCTGGTGGCTACCCCCAGTTCCCCATTGCTATACACCTGTGTTCAAATCCTGATCCTCTATGTGTCATTTTTGTCTACTCCCTTACCTAATCCTTTCCCCTCACCCTTCTCTCCTCCTTTCAAGTCCCTTTCACCATCTATCTCTTGTGAATATTTTGTTCCTCCTTCTAAGAAGGACTGAAGAATCCACACTTTGGTCTTCCTTCTTCTTGAGCTTCATATGGTCTGTGTGTTATATCATGGGTATTCCAAGCTTTTAGCTTAATATCCACATGTCAATGAGTACATAGCATCTGTGTTTTTTATGTGTGGGTTATCTGATATTTTCTAGTTCCATCCATTTGCCTAAGAATTTCATGAAGATATTGTTTTTAATAACTGAGTAGTACTTCATTGTGTAAATGTAACACATTTTCTATATCCATTCCTCTGTTGGGGGACATATGTGTTCTTTCCAGCTTTGGGTTATTATAAATAAGGCTGCTGTGAACATGGTGGATCATGTCTCCTTGTTATATTTGGAGCATCTTCTGAGTATATGCCCAGGAGTGGTATAGCTAGGTACTCAGGTAGTACTATGTCCAATTTTCTGATAAACTGCCAGACTTATTACCAGAGTGATTGTACCAGCCTGCAATTCCACCAACAATGGAGGAGTGTTCCTCTTTCTCCACATCCTCGGCAGCATCTGCTATCATCTGAGTTTTTGATATTTGCCATTATGACTGGTGTGAGGTGGAAACTCAGGGTTGTTTTGATGTGCATTTCCCTGATAATGAAGGATGGTGAACATTTCTTTATGTGCTTCTTGTCCATTTAATATTCCTCAGTTGAGAATTCTTTATTTAGCCTTTGTACCTCAGTTTAAATAGGGTTATTTGTTTCTTTGTAGTATAACTTCTTGAGTTCTTTGCAAATATTAGATATTATCCCTCTATCAGATGTAGAATTGGTAAAGATCTTTTCCCAATCTGTTGGTTACCACTTAGTCCTACTGAAAGTTCTCTTTGCCTTACAGAAGCTTTTCAGTTTTATGAGGTCCAATTTGTCAATTGTTGATCTTGGAGCATAAGCCATTGGTGTTGTTTAGGAAATTATCCCCTGTGTTTATGTGTTCAAGGTTCTTCCCCACTTTTTCTTGTATTAGATTCAGTGTATCTGATTTTATGTGGAGGTCCTTGATACACTTGGACTTCAGCTTTGTACAGAAGATAAGAATGGATCAATTTACATTCTTCTACATGCTGACAACCAGTTGAAAAAGCACCCTTTGTTGAAAATTCTGTCTTTTTTCCCCACTGGATGGTTTTAAAACTTTTGTCAAAGATCAAGTGGACATAGGTGTGGTGTATGGGTTCATTTCTGGGTATTCAATTTTATTCCATTGATCTACCTGCCTGTCTCTGTACAGATACCATGCAGGCATTGTTTTTTTAATCAGAATTGTTCTATAATATACCTTGAGGTCAGGGATAGTGACTCCCCCAGAAGTTCTTTTGTTGTTGAGAATAATTTTTGCTATCCTGGGTTTTTGGTTATTCCAAGCGGATTTACAAATTGTTCATTCTAACTCTACAAAGAATTGAGTTGGAATTTTGATGGGGATTGGTTACAGCAAGATGGCCATTTTTACTATGTTAATCCTGCCAATCCATGAGCATTGGGAGATCTTTCCATTTTCTGAGATCTTCCTTGATTTCTTTCTTCAAAGACTTGTTTTTGTCATACAGATTCTTAAAAATAATTACACTAAATAATTTAAAGCTATTTACCCTGAATATTAATCTATTATGACTTACAATATTATATAACAATACTCTCCCAATATCTTTGAAGCATCACAAAAAATGTATATTTTCAAGGATAAAACTGTGGCATCATTTTCATTCAAGATGGATTTTTTCAGTCTATTTTTATTTTTTTAGAAGTCTTTTAATTTTATGTAATCTTTTTTTTTCACTCCAGATTTCATCCTCCTCCTGGTCCATTCTCTGAATAGTTTAACATCCCATACCTCCTAGCCACCCCCAACCCATGTCTCCATGAGGATACCTCCACCCATCCCACCCCCACCAGACCTCCCTATCCTTGGGGCCTCTAGTCTCTTGAGGGTTAAGGTACATCTTCTCTGACTGAGCCCAGACCTGGCAGTCCTCTGCTGTAAATGTGTTGAGGGCTTCATGTCTGCTGGTGTGTGCTGCATGGTTGGTGGTCCAGTGTCTGAGAAATCTTGGGGTTCCAGGTTAATTGAGATTGCTGGTCCTCCTAAAGGGTTGCCTCCTCCTTCTCAGTTTCTTCCAGCTTTTCCTTAATTCAACAACAGGGGTAAGCAGCTTCTGTCCATGGATTGGGTACAAATATCTGCATCTGACTCAGATGCTTTTTGTCTCTTTAGAAGACCCGTCATGATAGATTATAAACAATATAATTTAGCTGCATTAATTTTATTGAATCTTTTGCTAAATTCTATCTAAGTTAAAAGGTAAAATAAACTTAGGAATTTGCATACAATTAAACAAATAAAGATTTGCCTTTATGAGGCATTATAAAATCTGCAGATAGAAGCTGACTCTTATCTTCAAAGAAAAATAAAAATGTAAAAAAGGAGAGAATTGAACCAGGGAGAGAGTTGAGCACAAAAGGTACTTGCCATCTGTACTTAAGGAGCTGAATTTGAAGGAAGGATCCAAAAGTGGATTTTAAGGACAGAAACACCTCCTATAGTTTTCCCCTGACCCTCACTTACAAGAGATAATTCTTTCCTCTCTCATTGCTGAGACCCCATTGGTTTGAACCTGTGCAGGTGTTCTATGTGCTGCCACAATCTCTGTGAGTTCATATGTGCATCTGTAAAATAATTTTCCTCCAGTCATCTACCTTCTCTAGCCATTATAAGCATTTGACTTCTTCTTTCTCATAGGATGCTGAGTCATGAAGAGATGGGTTTGATGAAAATACTCTGTTTAGGCCTTTGTATATTAAAGTTTATCTTGATATGTACAAATTGCTTAGATTTATGTATGTGTCAGTGTTAATTTTAATCTACTGTCACATATGAGCCTTTCTTATAGAGTGGGTAGTAAATCCACTCAGAACATGTTGGAACCTTTCATTATTTGTTCTAGTCTTTCTGCAGTATATCTCCTTCAGTTAACTTTCAGACAGGTTGTATATATGCATGCATACATACATACAAACAATTATTGTATATTTTGCTTTATATTAATATATTACATAATTAACTCAATACCTGAGGGAGTCTACGCACATCATCCCTCATCTGTCATTACCCACTCATGTGTCTGTTCTCTTTCATTATCTACCTCCACTAATAGTCCCTCTGCTAATTTCATGTCCTACATATATACAGACAGGTATACTCATCTTGGCCATATGAGAGAAACAAACATATACTTAACTAATTTGTATTATAATGAATACTATAAATGATAAATGTATATTCTATCATTCTTCTGAAATTATTACATTTTTAACAATATATTCTCTTCACATCTATAATTATATTCATTTAATATATAATTCCTTGACATGGAACATTGATTTAATTAAAAAATGATTTCACCTATCTGGATTTCAGATACTGGTCATCAAAATCTTCATCTTTGGTTAACTGCAAAGTCACATTGATGCTTTCCTGTGAAAAGTCACCTATTATAAGAAATTCTTTATTCCTTCATAATTAGGGCTCATGCCTAAACTTATCTTCTTGTCAAACATAAACACAATGTCACAATTCTCAAAAGAAAAGCACTTTTTCTATAAAATGTAGAATACTCTAAGCATAAGTTTTATGAATAAGTAATTATACATTTTCCAAAAATGTGTATAAAATATACTACATATTTACTCTTGTATATGTATGCATAAATAATTTTCAGATGAAATTTATGATAATTTCTATGTGTTTAATAAAATATCAAGTGAAGTAGTACATTGAATTTTAAAAATACACAAAATGTTTGAAACAGTACTGCTTGTGCCAATACTGGAATGAGTAAAATAACATGAGACATTGTTAGACATATTTAATTAATGCCTGGTGATCAGGAAACTGTTCAATTTCACGTTACTCTTTGGCTTAAAGCAGAGTGATATGTAACATCTAAATTTTCTTGAACCAAGAATGAAGAGGATATTTATTTTCAAAGCACAATAACCTTGAGTGATATTTCCTTTAGGGGACCTTAAATGGCATTTTATTAAGTCACTTTCATTTATAAAAGGAAAGAATGGTATGTAGTGAATGGCAATGAACACCCCCTCTTAGACCTGAGGTTCTTTTCACAGATCCACCATTTCATTCAAGTTACAAAAAAAAAAAAAAAAAAAGCCATTTTGCCACTCTGTGAAACAATATAATTTGACACTTTAAAAATACTGTAGATTGGAAGCTGTGTCCAGTTTATGAGCTCTAGTAATTTCATGATAAGCAAGAAACTTAATGAGTTTGTTATTTTTATCAAAGTATCTATAATTTTCAAAATATTAAGATATACACAAATATATTAGAAATAGGCCATGTGTGGGTGTATAAATGTATCACTGAATATGAGTCACAGTAGGTTTGGTATATCTCAGGAAATTTATATCTGTGGAATGAGATAACAAGGGAAGTTAGATAGAATGAGACAATTTAGTGTTTTTTATTTGCATATTTACATATTTATTTGTTTATTTGTTTATTTTAGACCTCCATTTATGAGATACTAATCCTTTCTGTTTCTAGAAGGAGAATTGCAGCTGAACACAAATGCTATTTTTGGATATCTGGACTTGGAATGATAGTGACCCTTACATCATTGATCTGTGGGCATGAGATGAGCCATTTGTGTGCTGAGAGCAGGATTGTAAGAAGAGTGAAGAGGCTCTCAAGACTACAGAATTTAACTCCTCACTCTTTGTTATGATTCCACTGAATCATATACAGGAAGTGAGGAAAGTGCTGAGATGGTCTTACCACATAAGTATGAAGATAAAAAACTAAATAAAAAAACTAAATAATAAAAAACAACATGTTTTTCAGTCCTTTTCCCCAAGCCAATATGTGATCATGTTTCCCTCTTCCCCTTCTTGTTGCCTTTCCCACTCAGGTCTTTCCCTACCTCCCCACTCCTCTGTTTGCTGTCTTCTTCCTCCCAAGTGGGATGGAGGCATCCTCACTTGGGCTGTTTGGCTTGTTAAGCTTTTGGAGTTCTGTGGACTGCATCCTGGGTATTCTGTACATTTAAAAAAGCTAATATCCACTTATTACTGAGTACATATCATGCATGTCCTTTTGGGTCTGAGTTACCACTCAGGATTATATTTTCTAGTTCCATCCATTTGCCTACAAAACTCAAGATGTCCTCATTTTTAAAAGCTGAGTAGTATTCCACTGTGTAAATGAACCACATTTTCTGTATCCATTCTTCTGTTGTGGGACATCTGTGTTGTTTCCAGCTCCTAGCTATCCTAATATCACAAATCTGCTATTAACATAGTGGAACATATGCCCCTGTGCCATGGTGAGGCAACTTGTGGGTATATGCCCAAGAGTGGTACTGCTCGATCATCATGAAGAACTTTTTTCAGTTTTCTGAGGAATCTCCAGATTATTTTCCAGAGTGGTTGTACCAGTTTACAATGCTACCAGCAATGGAGGAGTCTTCCTCTTTCTCCACATCCTTGTCAACATGTGCTGTCACCTGAGGTTTAGATTTTAGTACTTGTGATTGGTTTAAGGTGGAATCTCAGGATCATATTGATTTGCATTTCCCTGGTCACTAAGGAATTTGAACATTTCCTTAGGGGTTTCTCAGCCATTTGAGATTCCTCTGTTGTAAATTCTCCATTTTGTTCTATATTCCATTTTTTGATTTGGTTGTTTGTTTTTCTGGTGGTAAACTTCTTGAGTTCTTTATATATTTTGGATATAAGGCTTGTATTTGATGTGGGATTAGTGAAGACATTTTACCAATCTGTAGGTAGCAAATCTGTCCTAGTCAGCAGAAAACAACAACAACAAAAAAATGGTAAGAGGCAACTTATGGAGGTAGGAGGTGGAAGTAACCTCCAGAATCTCCAGAGACCTGGTAGGTGAAATACTCTCAGAACTCAAAGCTAGGGACCTTAGATGAAATACCCTACAGTGGGGAGAGGGAACTTGTAGAGCCTACCTCCAGCAGAAGGGCAGAAAGTGAGGATGAGGTTGCTATCTCACAGTCAAAAACACTAACCCATAATTGTTCCTGTCTGAAAGAAATTCAGGGATGAAAATGGAGGACTGTCTGAGGAAAAGGAGGTCCAGCTACAGGCCCAAAGTGGGATCCAGCTCAAAGGGAAGCCCCAAGGCCTGACACTATTAATGAGGCTTTGGAGAGCTCATAAAAATGGGTCTATGATGATTGCCTTCTGAAAGACTCAAGAAGCAGCTGAAAGATTCAGATGGAGATATTTACACACAAGCAATGGACAGAAGCATCTGAACCCTGTGGTTGAATTAGAGAAAATCTGGAAGAAGCTGAAGATGACAACAACCCTGTAGGAGGACCAGCAATCTCAATTAACCTGGACCCCTGAGATCTCTCAGACAGGAGACAACCAACCGTGAACCATACACCAGCTGATATTAGGCCTCCAACACATATAGAGCAGAGGACTGCAGGGTCATGGTTCCGTCAGCAAAGATGTATCTAACCTTCAAGAGACTGGAGGCCCCAGGGAGTCGGGAGGTCTGATGGGGTGCGGTGGGTGTGGAGATATTCTTGTGGAGACCTGGGGTTGAGGTGGGAGGAAGTATGGAATTTGGAACTTTCAGAGGCTGAATTGAGAGGAGGATAAAATCTGGAGTGAAAAAAAACAATAAGATTAAATAATAAAAAACAAAACGATTAAAAAAAAACATGTTTGTACTGTTGAGCCTAAATATGTACACGTTATGGGAGTTGTGGTGTATATGATTCCTGTAACTGTAGGGACTAAGATAATAAATATCTTTAAAATACATAAATAAAATAATACATAAATAAAAATAAATAAGATTATAAAATACAGTTTGGTTATGCTATTTTAAATGCCATTTTTTTATTGTGGTAAACTTGCACAGATTCTTTGGAATTGTACAAATGTTCTTAACAATTGAGCCATTACTCTAGCCTAATTCAGACTTCCTTTTTCTCTAATTATGTGTTCCTTCCCAGTAACTTCCTACTTCAATATTAACTAGTCAATACATTCTATGAATTTTATAAAACTTGGTGGAATAATCAAAAGATAAATTTGTATTATCTTTATAAAAACATTTGCTATAAAGAAGATTTTAATTTTATTTTCTCAAAAAATCATACTAAGGAAATTAATTCCATAATTATAAGTAAAATTAGAATTATCCTTTGTGTTCTTAAAAGGTAGCATGTAGGTACTGAAAAGATAGCTCAGCAGTTAAGAAGACTGACTGCTCTTTCAGAGGACCAAAGTTTGGTTCATCACACCAAATGGAGGCTCACAACCATCTCTAATTTGAGTTTGAGGATATCCTATGTCATCTTGTAACTTCGATGGACAGAAGGCATGAATGTGGACAAAGACATGCATGCAGGCCAAACACAAATGCACATAAAATTAAATTAAAATTAAAAGAAAACAGATTAAACTCATTAACCTTGATGCTCAGAGTTTGATTTTACAAATGGGTTCCAAATTAATTTGATTACAACATTTTTTTCTTTTATTGAAAATAGATTCTTTTACCATATAATATATCATAATTGCAGTTTCCTCTATTGCTCCCAGTATCTTTTTACCTCCCCTTCTCTCAGGATTTGTTTCCTTTTTGTCTCTTATCAGAAAAGAGCAGGATTCTAGGAATAAAAACCAAACATGGCAAAATAAAACATAAGATGATATAATATATGTCATATTGAAGCTGAAAAAGGCAATTGATCAGAAGGAAAAGAACCCAAGAGTGGGAACAAGAATCAGAAACCCACTCATTCTCACCCTCAGGGGACCCATAAATATACTGAGTTGGAAGCTATAATATGTATGCAAAGGGCATGGTGTAAACCCTTGTCTGCTTTATGCTTACTGCTGCAGTCTCTGTAAATTCATATGAGCCTTGATCACTTGAATCAGAAGGCCTTGTTTTCCTGGTGCCCTCCATCTATGATAACTCTTACATTCACTATGTAAAGAACAAACTTAAAAATAATAGGAATACAAGAAGAAACAATCACAGGTCAAACATCCAGGAAATATTTTCAACAAAATTATAGAAGAAAAATTTCCTAACCTAAACAAGAAAATGCCTACAGAAACACAAAAAACATATAGAACACCAAATTGATTGGAACCAAAAAGAAAGTTCACTCACAATGTAATAATCAAAACACAAAATGTGTAGACAAAAAGAGAACATTAAAAGCTAAAGGAGAAAATGATCAAGTAACGTTTAAAGGCTGACATATTAGAATTACACCTATGTTCTCAGTGCAGTCTCTAAAAGCCAGAAGAGCCTGAACAGATGTCCTATAGACCCTAAGAGACCATGGATCCCAACCCAGACTATACTATAATCAGTGAAACTTGAGGACCTAGAAGGAAAACTCTAATCCAAGGATGTTAACCACCACACCCATGAAAATACAAGTCATAAATAATCTCACACTAGTAAAATCAAAACAAGGTAAAATGTACACACACATCATCACTGCCACCACCAAAAACAACAATAAATGCTGAAATGGAGATTTCTGGTTTCCTTGGAGACTCAGTGATAATTTGATAAGTGATAAGTGTGATATTTTTCTCGAAATTGTATTATGAGAAGATATATTTTTTGAAGTAGATATGTGGGAGGATGTTTTGCTGAGAACAAACATGTGGTGATTTTCTGGAAGGTGCCTAGAAAGGGGGCATGTTTTGAGAGTGCCGACACTTGAGAAAACAGGTGATGCTATAAATATAACCCCAGGAAAAGTAGGTGACAAATCTGTGGAATTGCTTTCCCTTTGACAATCTTTGCTACTCTTCCTTAGGCTTTGTAGATGTTGGTCTTTACTAGCGATGCTGTGTGGCATTGATTCTCCTTGCCACTCTTTGCTGATCATCTTTTGTCAGATTTTTAGAGAGAAATACACCAATAATTTCTGGTGGTATTCCTGTGGCTTCTTGTCTTTTATGGTCTCAAGGTGATTGGTCCAGTCTGTTAGTTTCTTCAGGATCAAACTGCCATTGCCGATTCAAGAACGGTGTTTGCCAGTGAATCAAGCTACTGCTGCTGATTCTTGTGAACTGAACTGCTCATATCCTGACAACACAGACTGGATTTGCCTCAAAGAACTGTGTCTAAACAGGTCCTCATCCTTCTTTGTCCTATTAATGTTTCTTTTCACTTGGTCAGTGGTGGGCTAGCAGGAAGGCTAAATCATTTAAGTACAGTCATTAAAGTGGGTTTAGAAAAATATAAGCCTACAACCAGCAACAACAAAATGATAGGAATCAACATTCACTGGTCATTGGTATGTCTCAATATCATTCGAGAAAAAAAAAACACTAACAGAATGGGTGCAAAAAATGGGATATGTTTTTCGGCTGCATGCAAAAAACAAACTTCAATATCAAGTATAGACATTGCCACAGGGTAAAAGATTAGAAAAAATATTCCAAAAAAATGGACCTAGGAAGCAAGCTAGTGTGCCATTTTATATTTAACATATTAGACTTCAAGCTAAACCTAATCAAAAGAGATTGGAAGGACACTATATACTTCTCAAAGGACAAAATCCACCAAGATCTTAATGTCTATCCCAAAAGCAAAACAGCATCCACTTTAGTAAAAGAGAAAGCTACTGAAGCTTAAATCACATATTGATCCTCAAATATTGATAGTGGGATTCTTCAATCACTCATCAATGAATAGCTCATCCAGTTAAAATGTAAACAGAGAAATATTTTATACAACAAGCATTATTAAGCAAATGTACCTAAGAGATATATACAGAACATATCATCCAAACATACAAGAATACATTTTATTCTCAGCATCTCTCAAATTTTTCAAAATTGAATACAAATGATTAAAATATTAATCATAGTCATAAAATACAATTCCTGATGATCAAGATTTTAACAGTAGTAATGCCCATAATCTATAAAGTATTTTATGTGTCCTTGTAACTGTTGCATATATTTTTCATCTAGTATTTCAGTTGTATTATAATGAAACACTAAAATTCCTGCTATTTGAAAAGATGACCTTGTTGTTAAAAATATGTTTACATGCATACTGTCACACCATTATATTAAGTGACAAGGCTTGGATTTTAACCTGGCCTCTGAGCTCTTTAGTAACCATACAGTATAGTTCTTATTAGAATATACTAATAAGTAATAGGACATAATAGTATGGGAAACTGTTGATAAATACGGAAGATTCTGGACTTCTAAAGTAGAAGATTTCTAAATTTATTGTTAATAGAGACAAACAAAAATAATGACTACAAGTCCTACTTTATGATTTGAGGCAAACTACATAAGTGACAGATTTCATTCTCTTAATACATGCCTTTTGAATTAGTGATAATTTAATAAATATTAATTGCTTTTGAAAATTGAGTTAAGTATAATAAGGCTTTCTCTTTGAAAATAATTAGAAAACTGCTTTCGAAGGCATTGAGAAGAGATGGGTGATGATGAAATCAAATATTTAGTTAATTAGTTATTTTTGCTTCACAGTGAAGCACTAACCATGCCAATATCCATCATTACTTTTCAATGTGTATATGTTTGTGTTCTGGATCTTACAAAATTACAACTGCCAAATTTCAAATCCTGCATGCCACATAACTAGACTAGATTTCTGGGTACTTCTCCATTAAACTTCTCAGGTAAAATTAATATCTAGTTAGATTAAATTATCATAAAAATCCACTGATTGGCAAATTTTTAAGGGCACTTTATTAAAAGAAACTTTCATCTTTATACAATGAAGACTCATGATCCATTAACCCCCATCTGTGCTCATTTCAAATCTAGATTTGAAAATAAAAGCAACACTTACATAGAAAAGCCTCTGGCCAGAAACAATAATAACTTGAGTTTCAAAAGTATCTTAGGGCCCAAAATATATGGCATGGAGTTAGAAAGCAAAAACATAAAAAGGGTTTGAAGATGATGGGGAAGGAGAAAGAAACATTTCTTCTTTTCTTTGCTCATGCCAGCAGTAGTGAAATAAAAGGCACACTGTTTATTGTGAACTTTTGAATGTATTTCCATCTTGTGAATATGTATGCTTTGAAATGCGGTAAAAATAGGTCTTTCGATTGCTTTGACTTTTGCTTCCTAGAGAGAATGAATTCTTTAATAATAACTTTTTAAAAGCTATAATTTACTTGTTGATCTTTGAGTGTTTCCCACTAAGTCTATTTCAAACTGATTCAGGCCAGCAGCCCTCCCTCCTATTATCATTAAAGAGGCTGAGACACTCAGGAATAGGACACTGACCTTGTTTAAATACCAGTTAGTTATTCATCCAATTGACTCTGGTGGAACCTTGCAGGATCATTAAAGGAATAAATGGTTGTGCCAAAGATTTCAATGTAACAATGCATATAACAAGGCATGGTCAGATCTTTCATCCTCTCTTTTTAATGAGTCCAGTCTGGACTGAATAAGTATCCATTCAATTTATGCTTAAATAAAGCAAATAGTCCACAATTCATCTAAAGAATTGTATTAGAAATAGTGTCTGTCCATAATTTTAAAAAGCTGAGTAGATTTTCTACATAATCAAACACTATGTACATGGTTGAGTTGACTATATTACCTTAAAGAGATTTGCTGTGCTCTATAGAATCTAGCGTTCATATAGAAACTCAAGTTTATGATACATAAAGGTAATCAATATAAATTATTCTCTGTTTAAACCTTTTTATGCTTTTATATTGTCATTCAATTGGACAATCTAAAAATCAAATGTTTGGATACCTGGTTATATAGTTGAGAGAAATCTGAATATTTCATTGTTATAAACATAGAATCATAATAACATTTTATTCTATACTGAAAACAAATTTTGTCTTAATAGATATTTTATTTTTATATAGTAAGTCTAGGGACATAAACATTCTAGGTACTAGACTGGTGTTATCCCTACCTATCAGTTCTTTATAAGGACAATGTTCTTTGTTTCAAAGAACTATTTATTCAACAACTTAACTCTATCCTAAAGAATCTCTAAAACTATGAAGAATGAATATTGTACATTTTAAGGTGATAGAATTTACACAGTACTCAGATATTTATATTGAATTCAATATAATATTCTTGTGATAATGCCATCTAGAATTTATTAACTGACTACTAGAAGTTAAATGTTCAAATATTTTTATGTTGATCATATTTATTATTTGGTCTATATATATATAATGGAAATATTCTCAAATATTAAAATTGATTTCCTTTTATTTCAATTTCACATCATCACAATATCCGAATCATCAAATTATATTAGATTTCCTCCTCTACTATTATTTGTATTTTTATTTTGTCTTAAACAATTGCTATCAATTTTTAAGGATAATATCCAGAGATGTTTGACACCCATTGCTGTACTGTCTTTACCTACCAGTTCCCAAAATGTCACAGGTATTGTTATTTATAAAAGCTTAAGCATCATAGCTTAGTCTTGTTCCTGAATAGCTCCTATTAGTTAATAACCAATTTATATTAACCCACCATTGCATGTGGCCCATTACCATTTATTCAGTCCCCTTAAACTGATTTTCTCTGTGTTGGGCTGGAGAATCACCTGCAGCTCTTAATTTTTCTCACACTTTCTGTCTCTGCCTAGATGTCCCAGCTTTTCTCTCCTGTTCTGCTATAGGTCATTGGATCTTTATTCAACCAATCAGAAGTTGAACCAGAAGAATGTTTACAAATTATAATGCAGGTACAATTAGAATAACAGTTTTGAAGTCTGGACATCATCCAGTACTGTGCTGGTACAGAAATCATCATTTGAATAATACAAAGACAACCATTACAAAATGTACAAGAAGAATTGCTGGGATACCAACAAATACTCCTTTCCTATGCAAAATATTCAGATTACCTTTGCCTTTATAATGAACATGAACATGACATATCTGTGGCTTTAATGCTTAAATTACTTCATTTCCTTAAAAAGTTGTTCTGTCTTTCCAGAACATAGTCACATATGATTAGTCTCTTAATAATAGTGGCTTTTGTTACTTAAGTTCATGCTTAAACTATATGCATAAAGTGTAATAAGCTTCAGTGAACACTTCCTATATAGTGTATTTTGACAGAGTGAGATTTTCATTTTGAAATATTTTCATAAATGATTGGTTTGGTTCTTTGTTCACTACATGACTGTGCAACATAAGTTGCTGAGAATTTTTTGCAATTTTTCATTCATTCCACTCTAGAAAAGTTAACCATCTTCTACTTCCTTTATATCTAGTACATTTTATTGCTATTTTTATCATTTGTCTTAATTCTCATTGCTAGTGTATAGTATTTCTCTGTTAGACATGTGCTTTTTTTAAGTGTCTTTTCTTCTGGGACTTTCCAAACAGTTATATGATACTGAATTGTTGGTCTGTATCTGGTTTATTAGTATGTATAGTCTTACTCCTCACTAATTAATGTATAGTCTTACTCATTCCACTAATTAATGCTTTTATTATTCTGTTTGTAAGAACCTCTGAATTCTTTGTGGATAGTTTTTAAATATGTTTTCAGAGATATCAAATCTTCTGCTTCACACCATTCTGAAAATAAGCTAAAATTTAGACAATTACTCATTGACACTGAGAAAGGAAAGGAATAACGATCAATCTCATGAAGACCATATAACTAAATTCCAATTTCTTCAGCTTCTGTTTATGATGCATGCAGTGAATATGACTGCATTAAGCCATAATCTCTCTGGGTTCAATAACCACTAAGGTTAGCCAGGCTAGTGATTAATTTAAACACTATGAGGAAATGCACCTAAGACACTGTTCAGTATTTATCTGTCCTTTATATCCTTATCCTCTGAGTTGTAGAGGCAAAAATAGAGTCAGAGACAGAAATTGATTCATTTCATAAATTAAAATGTTCAAAAATTTAACAACTCGGATCTGTATTAGACAAATACCTATGACCCTAAATATTTTATTGTGCTGTAAGATATATTGCTGTATAAGTAACTTTCCTTTTTTTATTTGATACATATTTTAAAGCAATTTACTTTTAAGAAGATATAGTAAGCATCCTTAAACACATCTCTTCCATTAGTTTGAGTCTCAAATTCCTCTAATTTGAAATAACAAAGTATAGAATTATAATATATATAATATGATATATTGATTTTGATAATTGTGTTATTAATGAAAACTTTAAAATATGTTGTGATGGGTTCTGATGTTCATTAGTTTAACAGGCAATATTTAGGATATTTATTTCTCAATCAGTGATGTTGCTTTCTTTTGTCTCAGTATTATTCCAGTAGCAGTTAAATACATAATGGGAAGACTTGGTTGATACTGGAAGCTAGTAGCTTTCCATTCTACCTATAATGCCATTGTTGAGTGACAAAGATAGCCAATATCTCTTTTATTGAGAATATTTTTCTTACAATGTGTATGTTCTGATCACAATTTCATTCTGCATTTCTTTCTGGATCTTCTATACTTCCCTACCCATCAAATGTTGAACATTGTCTCTCTATGTCTCTGTCTCTATCTCTATTTCTGTTTGTGTATCTTTTTTACTTTTTCTCTATCTTTAGAAAAGAAGCAAACAAATTAAAAAAGTATTATAAATAAAAATAAAACAAAGAAAAGTATATGAAACACACCCACACCAAAACAAAACTACAAAAAATGAAAACATAAAACGAGAAAATCAGAAATCATACTACACAAGGAAAAGACCAGTAACATTAAAAATATCCACTCAAAGCAATATGAGACCAAAATCCACAAAGATACCAAACTGAATTTGTTTTGTGATGGTAATCTATTGTTGGCCGTGAGGTCTACTTTTCCGTGTGCTTTATATACCTACTTGAGACTCCATTGGAGAACCCACTTTTTTTTTCTTCAAGAAGTTGTCAATTAGAGATAACTTCTTGGTTGAAGGAGGCAACTCATAGCCATTTCCAATGTAAGCTCTGGCTTGGACCTGTGTAGAGCCTGCATGTGCTCAGACAGTCTGTGTAAGTTAATATGTTTATCATTACTGTTGTGTCTGGAAAACACTGTTTCCTGGGTGTCATCATCCCCTCTGGATCTCATAATCTTTCTGCATTCTCTTCTGCATAGTTCCCACAGATATGAGGAGAAAGGTTTGATGGAGTTATCTCATTTAAGACTGAGCACTCACAGGCTTTGAAGATACAATAGAAGAAATAGATACATTGATTTTTTTTTAAAAAAATGTTAAATCTAAAAATTCTACATGCAAAACAGTCAAGAAATCAGGGATATTGTGAAAGACCAAACCTAAGAATAATAAGAATAGAGGAAGAAGAAAAATCACAGCTCAAAGGCCTAGAAATCATAAAAGACAAATGTCCTAATGAAGAACAAAAAAGGAACAAGAAGCATACTAAATACCAAATAGATTAGATGAGAAAAGAAACAATAATTGCCACATAATAAGGAAAACATTAATCATACGAAACAAAGAAAGAACATTTAAAATTTAAAGGGCAAAAGACTGTACAATAAACATATAAAGGCAGACCTACTAGAACTAAACCTGACTTCACAATAGAGTATCTGTATGCCAGAAGGGCTTGGACAGCTGTACTGTAACTCTAAGAGACCACAGATATGTGTCTAGACTACTACACTGAGCAAAACTTTTAACCATTAAAATGAGGGAAAAAAATCCCATGAAAACTCAAATTTAACCAATATCTACCTACAAATCCAGCACTACAAAATGTACTAAAAGAAAACCTCCAATCCAAGGTTAATTACACCCATAAATAAGAAATATATAATTTTACATCACAAAAATCAAAAGAAGAAAGCACACACTCAGATACTCATAAACACACAAATCAACTTCATCAGCATCACCAACAATAATATCAGTAATTAAGAATCTGGATGTAGGAAGTGGGGGGACCCTCCAGAATGGACCAGAGGCCTGGAAGGTGAGAGACTCTCAGGATTCAAAGGGAGGGACCTTAGATGAAATGCCTTACAGTGGGGAGAGGAACCTTGTAGAGCCCACCTCCAGCAGAAAGGCATCAATTGAAGGATGGGGTTACCATCTCACAGTAAAAACTATGACTCATAATTGTTCCTGTCTGAAAGAACTGCAGGGATGGAAATGGAGAAGTTACTAATGAAAAGGAGGTTCAGCTACAGGCCAAATGTGAAATCCAGCTCAAGGGGAGGTCCCAAGGCTTGCCAATATTATTGATGCTATGGAGTGCTCACAAAAAGGGACCTATCATGACTGCTGTCCAAAAGACCCAAGAAACAGCTGAAAGATTCAGAAGCAGATACTTACACCCAATCAATGGACAGAAGCTGCTGAACCCTGTGGTTAAATTAGGGAACAAGCTGAAGAAACTAAAGATGACAATGGCCCTGTTGGAGGAACAGCAATCTCAATTAACTTGAACCCCTGAGATTTCTCAGACACTGAACCACCACAGAGATGCAGTATATACCAGCAGATATGAGGGCCCCAACACATATACAGCAGTGACTGTCAGGTCTGGATTTAGTCAGAAAGGAGGCACCTAACTCTCAAGAGACTGGAGTCCCTAGGGAGTGGGGAGGTCTGATGGGTTGAAGGGTTGGAGGGGGTGGGTTCATCCTCATGGAGATGGCAGGAGGTGGTATGAGATATGAAACAATCAGAGGGTGCAATGGGAGGGGGATAGAATCTGGAGTGTAAAAAGTGATTAAAGAAAACTAAAACAACAAAAACAAAAATCAAGCAAATAAAATAGAATTGTGTGGCACTCAAAATTTCTGGGAATTTATCAGGGTGACCCAAGTTAGGAATCTTAGTAATCAAATATATGGAATTTCAATTTGCCATCTTCTGAAACCAGGCAAGGTTTCTCTTCATAGAATTTGGTTGTGTTTAGTTGAATTGTTATCCCCAAACTACCGAGATTGATGCTACATCAGACCATTATTCTCCCAAAACTCACAGCATGGCCTACTGATGAGGACAATATCCACACAACTCCTTGAATGTGGAGAAGTTGAGCTGGTGTTTGCATGATGCCTTCATCCCTACAATCTAGCCTGTTCGGTAGAAGGTACTCTACTGGCTATGAAAAGTGAAACATGAAGACCACAAGAGAAAACCAGGAACAAAACACAAGACCTACAATCTGACCTTCCTGAATTATGTTCTGGAGCAATGATGCTACAGAACTAATGGGGTGGTCAACCAATATTTGGTTTAACTTGAAGCCCATGCTGTGAGAAGGCACCTATGTTCTCCACTGGTTGTATAACCACAAACTGGAGAGTGGTTTGTCAAAAGACAATATTCTTATTGTCTCTCCCACTTGTCAATAGAAAGGCTTTCTCCAGTAGCATATCGGAAAGTATTCAGAGACCCAAAGCTAGACATTATGGAGAGAGTGATTCTAAGTTAGAGGTCACCATTGAGTCACTCCCATTGAAGCTCAGGGTCCCTGAAGAAGAGGGGTTAGAATGGAAAAATCAGAAAGCATGGAGGACACTAGGAGACCATGCCCACTGAATCAACTAAGTAGGGCCCATTAGCCTCACAATGAGTGAAGAAGTAAGCACAAGGCCTGCAAAGTTCTGTACCAGGTGTTCTACATATATGTCAAAGATATTAGTTTGATTTTTTGTTGTAATCATAAATGTTAGAGCAGGTGTGTCTATGACTTTTTGACTGCTCTTGTGACTCTTAGATTCCTATTGGTTGGAATTGGTATTCCTGTCTATACTTGATATGATAGCTTTTTCTATGTCTTATTGCAACTTTTTTGTTGTGTTTGCTTGTTGTCTCTTAGATGACTCCTATTTTATGATAAAAAATGGAAGTGGAGTGTATATGGGGGGAAAAGGGAGTAGAGGAAGCTATGAGGGATGGTGCCAAATCCAAACTGTGGTTAGGATATATTGGATAATTATTTAAAATAATAAAGAAATATAACCTTAAAAGACCATTTTAAAAGGAACCCAAATATCTATCAACTAATGAATGAGTCAGCAAAATACGGTATACACCTGAAATGCCAATTCAGTGAAATGCCATTTTGACAACTAAAAAAGATATGAAAGAATAACAACAAAAGGTATTTACACGAAAGGGAACAAAACAGAATTAGTTTACAAATAGAAAGTATGTACATTGATGGGTTTAAGACCTAGGGATGATACATTATACAATAGAATTTACTGATGGCTCCAAGGTTCATTCTGAGTCAATGGAAATGTATACAAATTACTGTGGCACAGAGCTGTAAATAGCTGTGAATTACACAAAGACAATAAATGCTACACATGGGTGAATTGTATGGTATAGAAACAGTCTCAATTAACCTGTGAAAGTGTTTGCTATCTGAGCAAGGTAGAAAGAATAAAGGAGTTGCTTAATAAGGTTTAAAACAAGCTTGAGAATGGGGACAGGAGGTCTCTGGTGTAGGGGAAGAAGGGGAGGAAGAATGTATGGTGAGATATGACTAGAAGTGGTAGGCATTTGTCAGGGATGATTTGAATCCCTAGTCTAGTAGAAACTCCCAGGATTCTATGAGGATAACCCTCATGAAAGCTACTAGTAAAAGGATAATGAACTACCCAGCCTCTCTAATCAAGCAAAGCTTCCAGTATTGGGACTTAGGACATCAACCCAGCCACAAAAATTTTTAAGTACAACCTCCCCTGCCAAAAAGGAGTGCTGGGACAATGGAGGTGCATAATTTGTGGGAGTGTCAAACCAATGACCTAGGCAATTTGAAACACAATCCACAGTGGGAACCTATGCAAAGTGTTACCTAGGTGACCAGAAACCAGAGGCTAGATAGCCCAGAGGCTTAGGAAAAATAATGAATAAAATTATTCCTAGTAATACTTTGTGGTACACAGAGATAGGTGTCTAGCCCAATTATCACTAGCTGTTTCTGCTATCAGATGATGGGAGGTGATTAAAAAATACACAGCCAAACATTAGGCACAGAGAAAGTACAAATTAGAGGTCTTCATTGGATCCCTACCTTTGGAGCTCAGGGAACCTCAAAGAAGAAAAAACAAAGAATTGTAGGAGCCAGAGGAGATGGAGACACCAGGAGAACATGGCCTACATAATCAACTAAGCAGGACTAATAGGAACTTAAAGAGACTGGAGCCCCCAATCCTTATGCCTGCATGAGTCTGTGTTAGATCCTCTGCATATATGATATGGTTGTTAGCTTGGTGTTTTGGTGAGACCCATAACAATGAAAGTAGGGATTTCTCTGAATTTTTCACATTCTCACTCATTTATATCACCCAGCCTTGATATAAGGGTTCTTAGTCTTATTGTATCTTATAATGCTGAATTAGGTTGATATCTGAAAAGCCTAGTCTTTTATGAAGGGAAACAGGAGAAGTGGATCTGGGAGAGTAGAGAGGTGTGGCGATAGGGACTGGGAGGCATGGAGAGAAGAGAAATTGTGGTTGGGATGTACTGAAAACAAAACTAACTAACTAAATAAATAAATACAATAATGAAATAGAAACAAAAAAATAAATAAAAATAAAAGCAAAAGAACTTATCTCGGGGTATGAAGTAACACTTTAATTTTTACTGCAATATGTATTGATATTGAAGACAAATTTCATAATATATAAATACATGAGGATTTATGGAAATAAATGAAATTTTTGAAGCTAACTAGATGTATGTAACTTAAGATATATTAATAAACCTTTTTGTGAGTGCTGTAAAGATAGATCAATGATTGTAAAAGAAAGGATGGGTCGCATGTGAAGCTGATCAATGGAAGTAGCCAAGAGAAATGAATAAAAGTTGTTAACCAGGGAATTAGGAACACTGGATATCCAGCATCATTAATCAACCTGGAAATCTAAGGAGTGTGAAATGGAATAAATATAGTTAAAGAAAAACTTTAGATATATTGCATAATACTATATCAAAAGCTAATCAGAGGGCATAAAAGACTTTTATAACATTTTCATTAATTGAGCTGTGCACACTATTACATTAAAACCCTTAGGTGGAAGCAAATGGCTGCTTTGATAGGAATATAATTATGGTAGGGTGATTTTGTGTGTTTTCGCAATGAGTTCCTAGTTGGTTTATTTATACTCTGTTTTAATATAAAAAGGGAAAATCATATGTGCATCATGCTGAAATAGACAAATAGGAAAATTTTAATTGTTTATGGAGAAACAATTACTATGTAACTTTATATCTTCCATCTTACAACATTTTCACTGACTTTATATCTTACTAAAAATTTAAATGAAATGCAAGTTTAAAATTTGTCTACCTGCATCTCCTCCTCTGGTAAGCTGTTCCAATCATACTAATGACAGATTTCCTTCTCTGTATAAGGATATCTTATATCAGCCCATAATATACAAAGGATAAGCTATCTGCCCATGGCTTAATGATTTCCTTATTTAAAATTTTTGAAGCTCTGTTCAAATGTTGTCTTTGTTTTGAGGCATATTTCTAAAGATATATGGGGCTACATATTATTTCATGATTTGCTTGATGAATTTCTCAACGTGATTGGAGTACAATCAAGAAATATGCTTTAAACATTTTGCAACAAAAAATGAGGATAAAAATTTCTCCACAGGAAGCATTCTCATGAGACATATAAGAAACATTAAGGAGATGCCAGACATCTAGACAGATGGCCAGTGGGTAAAACATCTGCTATGCAACTATGAGTATTAGAAGCCAAATCTTCAGAAGCATCAAAAGGCCAGAATGCTCCCATAGTTAAATAGGAGACAGGAAAAGGAGAACTCAACCCCACAGGGTGAACAACAATATCAACCAACCAGACCCCCAGGGTAGCCAGGGACTAAACCACCAACCAAAGAATACACATGGAGGGACCAGCTGCATATGTAGCAGAGGATGGCCTTGTCTGACATCAAAGGAAGGGGAGGCTCTTGGTCCTGTGAAGGCTAGCTGCCCCAGTGCAGGGGAATGGTAGGGATGTGGTGGAGGAGTGGGTAGGTGAGTGGGGGAGCATTCTCATGGATGCAGGAAGAGGGGAGGTGGGATGAGGGCTTTTCAGAGAGGGAACAGGGAAGAGGGATAACATTTGAAATGTAAACAAACAAAATAACTAATAAAAAATTAAAAAAAGAGTTAGTGGGTCTGCTAGTCCAACTTACAGAGTGCTAAAGGACAAAATGAATCACTTGTTTCTAAGAAGATGCAAGGTACACAAGGTAGAAGTCAAAGACCACTGTCTTCAGTGATCCTTGACCATTTATTATATACTTGGCAGATGTATTAACCCACTTTAAAAAAAACTGTGAGCAAATTAAATAAATGCATATTCACATCATATACACAAAATAAAAATGAGTGAAGTTGGAAGTCAATAATCTCCTGTCACATATTTCTTCAGAAATATGGACAGATAATTATGCAGATTTATAATGGTTTTGTATTAATGTGTTCCAGGTGGAAGATAATAGTAAAATAATGGCTACTCAAATACATAGTTTTGAAGTAGCTTATGACAAATAAGATACACAACAATTTATAGAATTCATTTAAGAGGAAATGAAAACAAAGTTTAGGAAGGATGACAAGATTGGAGAAAACAGTAAAAAGAATACAAATATAATTATTTGTATAATGTAACAGATATAATATTCACTTGCAAATGCAAACATGGCAACTGAAGAGTGAACACAAAATAGAAGTGCATATCTAATGAGGATTAGTTTATATATATCAATGGCAATCTAATAATATAAAAATGAAAAAACTAAACTTTAAAATGGATGAAAGATATACACAGAATTCTCACTGAAACAAATATAGAAGCATCAAACAAATATATGTGAAGATATTGAATCCCCAAAATCATAGAGTAGGTGAATGTTAAATAAATGAAATAACATTGTTATTAGTTAGAAACTGTAAAATTGAAACTCTTGACTTCTCTTGATAAAAGGTAAAAGTGTGAAAAGTAGAGACTGATTAATTTCAGGAGAGAAAAAGAAGAAAGATAGCCACTTCTAAGGAGAGTCATGTATTAACTAAACTTCACACTTCTTTATACATAAAGCAGCAAGTGTGCACTTTAATAATGACCCCCAAAGAATATAATAAAATTATGCTCACTCAAAGGCAAAGGAACATTGTTCAGTAACGAAAAATAATCTGATCAGATGAGAATCACCAAAAATCTTAAACATCAATTGATATGGGAAAAAATTTTAGTGTGAAAATGTTGGATATTTCCAAATACACAATATCATGGGGAATGTAATGCTATGACCTTAATAAAAGAATTGGTGTTTGTGAAGGATTCAGAATAGAAATGTAAGATAAATATAGATTGAGCCCAGGCAAATGACATGTCGCGATTGTGTTCTATCATATACAAATGTGACGAAAACACAGGCTTTTAAGAGTTGCCATAGCTCACAAATATCTAACACATAAGTCAATTTGAATCTAAGTTATTGACTTCAATATAAATAAAGTCTCAATTTTGGTTCATTCACTTAACCAACAGAAGTTGATCACCATAGAGAAACTAAACATAAGCTGGAGAAATAAACTGAAGCCCTGTGAACATGGTGCTTAACCATTCTCTAAACCTAAAACTGTCAAAATTATTACAAAAAGTACACTATTTTATTAAATTGTTGATAACACATACTGCTTGTGTAATAAACACAGGACTTTGAGAATAACACTATTTAATATTTCTGAATATAGTTTATGCATTTAGATAAATGTAAAAGAAAGAATCTTTCAAACAATTTTTAAAATGTTATATTAAATATCTTTAATACAGAAAACCACAATGTACTTACAAATATTAAATTCTCTTCATAATGGTATTTATAAACACAGCTGTAGGTGGGAAAATAACTCTAAAAAATGTGAAAATAGTTATTTATTCATTGTGGCTGGGATCCATATGATCAATTGATCTCTGTATTGTAATAGGTTGCATTTTCTATAGAGAAGGCTTCTTATAATGAGGGATGACAGCCACATTTATTTCTGGAAATTAGAATAAGATTTGGAATTTAGTAAGATATTATGCTGGTCTAACAGAGTAGTGGTAGTAGATTATTTTCTGACATCTCCAAGCACATTTACCCCAGGAAGCTGGCTAGGTTTCTAGTACCAGGTATGATGTCCCTCCTGTTGAGTTCATTTTCAGTCTAATTAGACAGCTGTTGGTTACCACTGGCATGCAACTGACACTTATTGCACCTTTGCAGAGAAGTTGCCATGCTAAGTACAAATTAAGTTGACAATAAAAAGTTTTCAAAGACATAAAATACTATGATGTAGGAGATACCTATCCTGAATGATAAGTTAAATATACATAAAGATTTAAAGACAAAATAGTAGTTAATAGTGGATGAGAAGGAAAAAGAGGATAGGAATTTGGACAAATATGTTCAAGAATACATATGAAATTCAAAAAGAATGAGAAATAAAATAATAAAAAATACTATTAGATAAAGTGACATATTGTCAAATTTTTAAAAATGGGCTATTGTGGTAATTCTCCAACCCAAAATAAGACCAGTCAAAGAAAACACAACTCAATAATTATGAATACAAACTGCACACCTAGATTAGGCATATTCATCACTACACTACTCTATTCCCCAGCTATGAGATCCCTTATAACTTGCAGGTTTTTCAAGATAAGAGCTTGTCCTTCCACCTCCTGCTCCTCTGTCTTCTTCCTCCTCCATCGTCTTCCTCCTCCATTGTTCTCTCTCTCTCTCTCTCTCTCTCTCTCTCTCTCTCTCTCTCTCTCTCTCTCCCTCTCTCTCCCTCTCCCTCTCCCTCTCCCTCTCCCTCTCCCTCTCCCTCTCCCTCTCTCTCTCCCTCTCCCTCTCCCTCTCCCTCTCTCTCCTCACCAACCTTTATTTCTCCACCTCCCTTTCTCTGTCCAATCACTGGCCTTTGTTTTACAAATTAAGGTGGGTAGAAGGTTCAAATAGAAGTCACCTGTGTACTGACTCACTTCTCTACAGGCCTTCACAAGAAAGTGGAATTAGCATCAAAATACAAGTCCAGGGCAATCCACAACAGGCTATCACATCAAAGATGTAAAACTTACATGAACTTCAAGAATATAATTAGAGAGAACCACACTCATTCTAAATTTGAACAAAGAAAAGAAAAAATATTTTGTTGTTATTGTTTTAATTTGTTTTTTTATATACTAGTTATAAGTCTAAAATCTCATGCATCCTATGTAATTATTAGAATTCTATATAATTTAAGAGTTATTGAGCAAAAGAACATACTGTGGTCTGATAACATGGCTCATAAGGTAAAGGCCTTACCTCTTAATCTGGTGATCCAATTTCAAACTCTGAAACTTAAATAGAGAATAACTTTCTTGAGGTTATCTTCTTTGTTGTATAGAACACACACACACACACACATGCACACTCACAAATGAATGCTTAAAAAACTGAAAAAGAAGACATTAAAGATCAACAGTAAGCCTGAAATCACCCGGGATTATTCAAACTGAAACGTATGTATATATACACACACACACAAAAAAAACTTTAGTGAGAAGAATAGAAAATAAAATTAAAACCTGACAATTTAGAATTCTGTTCACAATAAAATATTATCTTAAAAGAGGGCATATTGCTTTTTTTTTCTCCAGGTAGTGGAAAAGAAAGTTTTGTCAAAGTCCTATAAAAACAGAACCAAACAGACAAACAAGCAAAAAAAAAAAAAAAAAAAAAACTTGCAAAAGTTAAACTAGTACATGAAATATACAGCAAGAATGCAGCCATATACATTAACAAATATTGAATTATTTCACATATTTTTACTTAAAAACAAGTTCATAGGAATTTATGTCATTAAACAAGGCAAGTATGCTGTTGTGAATGAGTGTCTCTGTAGAAGTTTGCAGGAAGTAAATAGTCTGTTTCTTTACTGATCATGATATATTTCTTCATATCATTAGCACCAAATGATTATGGCTACTTTGTGATTTTTATGAGACCATTTATGTGTGTCATTTATTCAGAGTCCTTTTTGGATCACTGTTGTACATTTGTTACACTTGGGTGAAATACATTTGATAGAAGAAAAATAATCAATGTAATCAATAAAATATGTTTATCTCATTTTGTGCAGTATAAATTTTAACTAATATTGGTAAAAACAAGTCAAAATAGAGTTATGCATATGCCTTGAATCTGCTTCATTTTTGATAAAATATCTCTTTTCTTTTCTTTACATATACTATATCCTGATCACATTTTTCTACCTACCCTCTTCTCCGGAAAAGTTGGCCAACACAAAATGAACTCTGCTTTGTGTGTGTGTGTGTGTGTGTGTGTGTATGTGTGTGTGTATGTGTGTATATGTATGGGTATGTGTGTGTGTGTATGTGTGCATGTTTCTTTCTGTTTTTTTTTTTCATAAAGTGAGAAAAAGAACATGAAGTTAGTGGGTTGTATTGGCCAGTCACTCTACAACTACTCTGTTTCAGCATGATGCCATATAGCCTAGTCACATGACGAAGATTCAGAGTGAGGTGTTTAGACTTACTGTAGTATTAAGAAATGACTTAAATTACCATCCCATGTTTGTTCAGTTACATTCAAGGTAAGAATTTTGGAAATCCTGAAGTTGTATTTACTTGTATGGGTCAGTAGCACATGAAATACTGTCTCATGGCAAACATAGACTTAAGATATTGGTACTGAAGCACTAGCAATGATTATACTTTCAGAGAAATTTCATCAATTACTCTCTCAAAGTTTCTAGAAAGACAGAGGGAAGCAATCCAAGGCTGAAGATCAATGCCAGAATACATATCTAATCTTCAATCACAGGATAAACTGAACACAAGAGATTTCAGTGCTTTGAGGAAGTCATGTGTTACTGTTTGCATGTAAATGTTCTCACAGGCTTATATGTTTTATATTGAATTTCCAGAATCTGGTATTATTTTGGGAGTCTTGCAGAATGGCCAGGCTAGAAGAAATAGATCTTTAGTCAGGGTGCAGGACAGGGCTTATTATCTTGCCTTTCTTTCTTTCTTTCTTTCTTTCTTTCTTTCTTTCTTTCTTTCTTCCTTCCTTCCTTCCTTCCTTTCTTTCTTTCTTTCTTTCTTTCTTTCTTTCTTTTCTTCTTTTGTTTTCTCTCTCTCTCTCTCTCTCTCCCCTCCCTCCTTCTCTCTTCCTTCCTTCCTTTCTTTCATTCTACCTTTGACAGACATGTGAGAAATTTCTTCAGGACCCTGCTCCAATAGTTACAAGCCCTCAAACTGCCATATTTCTGACAATGATGGATTTTTATCTGCTAAAAAGGACTTCTGTCCATTAAGCTGATTCTTGGTAGAACTGAAGTAATAACAATAGAAAAATAACTAACAAAGGGTCCCTGAACAGTACTTAGCATGTCTGATTATTTAGAAGCAGAATTTTTGAAATTTTTGAAGGATCCTTTACAAAATCAAATGAACCTTAAGATAATACAGAGAAAGGACTCAATACCTCAACAGAAACAGAGAAACCTCAGCTTACGGCAGCAATTTCCAAAATTTCAACTATATATTGTTGTGTAGAAAAAAAGTCTTAGTGAAGTAAACATGATATAGTACATAAATATAAGAACGGATAAAACAGAAGGCACAATTAGTGACCTTAAAAAGACTGTGTGTTACATACATGGTCACAAATAAAACACCTGTAAAAAATGAGATCAACAGTAAAGAATAAACATGAGTTCTCATAGTTCAAAAAGACCTTGATAATGTCAATAAGCTAGAAATGTGTTTTTCAAATTATTTAATTTAAGTTCATTCTTCTCTCATATATTATATCCATTACAGTTTCCCTTCACTCTTCTTCTCACAGTTTCTCCCTCACTTCTTCTCTTCCCTAGATCACTCCTCCTCCAACTCTCTTCAAGAAGGGGCTTGTCTTCTAGTGATAACAGGCAAACATGGCATCTTAAGTTACAGTAAGACTAGGAATCATCCTTCATATGGACAAAGAACTGCAAAAGGAGGGATATCACAAATGCAGGCAAAAGAGTTAGAAACAGCCTTGGCTCTAACTGTTAGGAGTCTCACAAAAAGACAAAGCAGCACATCGATAATCTATATGCAGAGGTCTTCTGGTTTCTGGTCTTCCAGACAGTTTCAGGGGTGGGCTCCCTCTCATGGCATGGGTTTCAAACTGGACAAGTCACTGATTGACAACTCTCTCCATTTCTGTTCCAACTTTTACCCAGTATATCTGAAAACAGGACAAATTGTAGGTCAAATGTTTTATGGATCGGTTTGTGTTCCATTCCCTTCATTTCAAGTCTTGTCTGGTTATAGGAGATTGTCACCTCAGGATCTGTATCCCCCATTGCTAGAATCTTAGTTATGGACACCATCATAGAGTCCTGGGAATTTCCACTGCACTAGGTTTCTAGCTTTCCACAGAAATGTCCTCATTTTCAGTTACCCTCCCCAGTACTTTCTCTGTTCATCCTCTACCACCCTGATCCTTTCTATTCCTAACCCCATCAGCACCTTCTCTTGTTCATCTGCCAAATCTATTCTATTTCCCTTTCCCTGGGAGATTCATGTATCCCCTTTGAGACCTCCTTGTAACATAGCATCTTAGGGTCTGTAAATTATATCACAGTTATCCTTCACTTTACACCTTATTTCTGCTTATAAGTGAATACATACTATGTTTACTTCTCTGGTTCCCAGTTACCTTACTCAGTATGATTTTCTTCCTAGTTACACCCTTTTGCTTGCAAGTTTCATGACTGTATTTTCATTTACCATCTGAGTAACACTGCACTGAGTAAATGTACTAGAATGATATCTTTGTCCTTTCTTCCATTCCAAGACATCTAGGTTATTTCCAGATTTTGACCACAGGGCTGAAAAAGTCCATGTGGTACGATGAAATATCCTTTGTATATGGCCAGGAATGAAATTCCTTGAACTTGAGGTAGATTAATTCCAAAATTTGTGAGAAGCCACCATATTGATTGCCAGAGTGGCGGTACAGATTTGCAATCCCACTAGCAATGAAGGGGCATTCTGCATGCTGCACATCTGCACATCCTTGCCAGCATGATCTGTCACTTGTGCTTATTTTTTAATAATTATTTTATTCAATTCACATCTCAATCACAGGCCCATTCCTTCCTCCCCTCTCAGTCCCACCCTAACAAATCTCTCCTCACATTGCCTACTCCCCTTGTGTGTCACCTCACTCTGAAACATCTAGCCCCAGCTGAACTAGGCACATCCTCTCTCACTGAGGCCCAACCAGGCAGTCCTAATTTTAGCCATAGCCCTGTAGACTAGCTTAAAATTTGGTATTATGATACTTACATCTGTTCTTTTATTGTACATGACTTATTAGCTACCCTGGGTTTTGTTTGTGTGTTTGTTTCATATGAAGCTTAGTGTTATTCTTTAAATGTCTGTATAAGATTGTGTTGGAATTTAGATGGGGATTGCATTAAATTTGTAGGTAGCTTTTTGTAAGCAGGCCATTTAAACTATATTAATCATACTGATACATGAGCATGGAAGGTCTTTGATCTTCAGATATATTCTTCAATTTCTTCAAACATTGGTGTTCTTGTCATACTTGGTCTTAAAGGATGTAAAAGGACATATAGGTCTTAAAGGTCATAAAGTTCTTAAGGTTTTGTTTACTTGCTTGGCTAGAGTTACCCCCAAGATATTTTATATTATTTGTAGCTATTGTGAAGGGTGTTGTTTCCTGAATTTCTTTCTTGGCCTGTTAATATATTGTATATAAAAACCTACTGACATTTTAAGTTAATTTTATAGCCAGTCAATTTGCTGAAGTAGTTTATCAGCTATATAAGTTCTCTGGTAAAAATTTAGGGGTCACTGCTGTAAATTACTCTCTATTTGATTTGCTGTTGGCTATTGTCTTGCTGTAAATTGCCTTTATTATGTTTAGGTATGTCCCTTTTATCCTTCAAGACCTGGGGTTATACATGCCAGCATTGATTCTGGTAGAGCAGTGAGGCTGGAGTTATGGGCTGAGATATGAAGACTTAGAAAGCTATTTTAAAGTGATTATTCATTATTAATATCACAAAATACCTCAAATTTAAAGGGATACAAGTATTAAGACATTGAAAACTCAAAAACCAATAGTCAAATTTAACTCCATCTGACTTACCTCAAAAACAATTTCAAACCCTCAAAGATAATTGTAAAGTAAAATTGTCAAAGTTTTGTGGTTCAGGAATCACCACACAAACCATATGATTATTGATCTCAATTAAGCAAGAATAATTTATTGTTCACACACCCCAAAACTGATTGTTCAGGGCCACAAAACAACTCAGGAGCCTAATTTTATAGTACTAGTCTGTACTCAGGACAAGCTTATAAAGGAAAAAAGAAAGGATGAAAACCACAAAAGGAAAAAAAACCATAAAACAACATGAGCTCATACACAGGTGCAAACAGTGCTTCCTAGTCGTGAACTCTGACTCAAGCCATTTTAGATACACCAGTTCATATTGACCTTTAACTTGAAGGTCCTATATAAAGTTTTGCAGAATTTTTTAAGTTTAACAAACCTCATACAAATATACAGAATATAATGATGTATGTAGTCAGGATGACCCTCCTCTGAGTCAAGTTTTTTTGTGTGTGTCAGTGACTGATAGGCATATTACAGCAACAATATGAAATAGTGGCAGGCATAGAACAAAATGGCTAGAGCTATGCTGTGATTCTAAATGAAACATCAGTGACATGATTTGCCTAAGAACAATTCTCAGCAGCAATTTTTGATCAGAAGAGAGTTCCATAACTATTTTTTATAATTGTGATGAGGGAAAACTAGAAACCATAATAGTTTATCCATGAAGATGTCCTTTAGAGATGAGGGAAGAATGAAAACATTCCCAGATAAAGAGAACCCAAGAGAATGTATCCCAACTAGAAACACAGGCATATAAATTATGTTAAAAGAGAGTTTTCAAATTGAGATAATAATACTAAGAAAACATCATAATATGTGAAATACATGAATGAGCGTGAATACCTATATATTCCAATACATGTCCCTCTTTGTTTTATTCCTTGTCATCATCATTTCAAAATATTTTGTTATAAACAAGTAATTATTTGCAACCTTCAATGAAACCATAATACAAAAATCTATGAGGTGAACTAAAGCAAATAATCAAAATATATTACTAGAATAAATGACTTAACCACAAAAGAAGAATGTAAAAATGTAAAAAAAATTATAATGCAAGCTAAAATAATTCAACTAAGGCTTTGCTTGAAGAAAAAATATGTTGAATGTAAGTAGAGAAACTTTTCCAATTAAAAGAAACAGACTTACAGAGTGGATTGTAGTCTTTCCCAGTCTCCCAGCCAAATCAGCCATCAAATATTGCTTAACACAAATTTCTAAGTATTCACTTATTGAAAGTGAAAGCACAGGACAAGATATTATAAAAAATTAAAATGGCATGAACACAGCATAAAAATAGACTTTAAATTAGAATCAGTGAAGAGAAACAAGCACTGGCATCACATAATCTTTGAGTCAATTAGGCACAAATAGAGGACCATACACATGCGTGAGACTCAGCAGATGAGAGTTGAAGACAGTGATAATAGGGAACCTTTACATTTCAGCATTAAACACTTGACAAATCATCTAGAAGAAAACCATGAATGCAATAGCCAAAATAATTTCACCCTAAGGAAATAGATGTCATCCCACCCATAGATGCATAATGAGTGTTATTCTTATCAACAGATGGGATAGTTTCTAAGATAGGTGTTTCATTGAACACCCACAATGAAGTTTTAATAAAAACATTTTGAAGAAATACTTTCTCTGAACATGAAGCATTAGAAGAGCAATAAATAGGGGAAATTTCCAAATAAATGCAACTCAAACAACTTAATCATCAACAACACCTAGATATAAAAATATAGCAGGAAATCAGTACATATTTGAACTGAAGACGTAGAAAATGGAGAGATCTAGCATACTAAGTAAATTATTTTCAGTTAAAAATGATATATGAAGATACAAGATAACAACACATGGCTATAATCAAAACGAAACATAAACAAGCAAATTATAACCACAACAAAAATTATGCATCTCAGATATTGGTAAAATAACAACAAATCAAACAAATAATGATCAGAGGCAAGGAATATTAGAGACCCTAGCAACAATACATGAAATGGAAGGAAAACCTCAGAAATGTTTTCAAAATAAGGGTAGTTTTATAAATTTAAAACTGGCTCTCCTGCCAGGGACGCAGGTAGACTAACAGCAGATCTGGATTTCTCTCTTTACCTTTAAGTCCATTCCCCCAATTTTTTTTGTTTGTTTTTTGTATTTTTTTTAACCTCTGCAGCAGAATACTTGAGGCAGACTCCTCATCACCTCATCTCTAGTGGATTCCATAGATCTTACACCTCTAATCCATTCCCACATAGACTCTAATTGCTTTATCCCATCCACCAACTCCAACAGGCACTGCCTGAGATCCTAAAGGACATACCTGCCAATGATCCAGATGGGCTAACTGTAGATCTTCAATACTTCCTCCATTCCTTCAAGTCTCATCCCCCAGTCTCATTCTCAACTTTCTAAGAGCACTTTTGCATGCCTTCTTCTCATACACTGCTCCCATTTCCAGGGGGCTAAATTGAAAGATCATGGTGGAACACCCAGTAGTCTTTCATCTTATAAAGTTCCACCACTGCCTCCAGCCTGATTTCATTCCTAAGTCCCAGGTCTCAATACCCAAAAACAAATTTTACCTGAAACTTCCAGTGCTCATAACTATCAGCACCTTGAAAATTGTTTTACTAGCAATATAGTCATCACACACGCCTATGAACCAGAGAGAAAACAGGAACCAAAGTGGGGGGTGTAAAACCACCCAACAAAGACCAAATATTAGCACCTTGTATTGGGCACCATTTTGGCCCTGATTTGGGCCTCGAGGACAAACACAAGTCTGACTTGGGTTTCTGAGACCAGTGTCAGTCACTTCCATACTGGGTTGATTCAGCAAGACCTGTTTTGCCTTGTCTCTGACCCTACTGTTGCTAATGTAGAGCTTTGCCATTGGGGATTTCAGTTACACCATACCCTCCATCACCCTTCCCTGCCTCCTACATCATCTCACCCCACCAAATATGCTTTATATAAGCAAGAGGCTGACGCAATAAATTTGAGTTCTTTCTTCAACAAGACTCCTGGCCCAGTGTGTTTCTTTGGGGCCCACAATACTCACCATCCTTCTTAGCTCCAGAGAGATCCAGTGGGACTGTGACCACTCTCCTCTCACCTGGACCTGCCCGCAAGGAGCTGACACCTTGAATTACAGTCTTCCCAATCCCACATGCCTAGATGCCCAACTTAAAAACACAATTAATGACAACTAAGAGAGTAAGTCTCCACTAGAGCCCAGCAACCATATCATATCGTATCGTATTGTATCGTATCGTATCATATCATCGTATCATATTGAGTCATGGATATTCCAATACATTTGAAGAACAAATAAAGGACCTTCCTTCAAACTTTATGAATATGATAGAGATTCTTAAAGAAGAATCAAATTCCTTAGAAAAATCTATGAAAACACAAGATATGGAAGGAAGGAAGGAATTAAACCATTCAACACCTGAAACTGGAACGAGAATCCATAACAAATATCCAAAGTGAGGACTATCTGGAAATGAAAATTTACATATTCTAACAGGAGCCACCAAAGCAAGCTTCTCCAGCAGAATACAACAAATAGAAATGAGAATCTCAGGCACTGAAGACATGATAGAAGAAACGTATACATTGATCAAAAAAAATGTTAGCACAAAACATCCAGAAAAATAGAGGATATTATGTAAAAAACAAATCTAAGGCTAATAAGAATAGAGGAAGGAGAAGAAACACAAAACACAGGTCAAAGAGAAATATTACACTTAGCAAGGTACAAGAAATATAGAATAGCAAGTAGATTCAACAAGAACGAAGATCATCTCACCATAATAATAATCAAAACACCAAACCGTCAGATCAAATAAACAATATTAAAATCTAAGAGGGAAAAAGACCAAGTAACATTAAAGTCAGATCTATTAAAATTATACTTGTCTTCTCAATGTAGACTATAAAAGCAAGAAAAGCTTTTACAGATGTGCTGCAGACTCAAAGAGAACACAAAACACATCAAAAATTTCACCAACCATGATCAAGAAGGCTTTATCCAAGAGATCCAAGGATGGTCAAGCTGACATGAACTAATAAATGCAATACACCATATAAACAAACTGAAAGAGAAAGAAATTATGATCATCTCATTAGGTTCAGAAAAAGGCCTTTTTAAAAATCTAATATTCCTTCATGTTTAATGTCCTAGAGACATTTGGTCTACAAAAGAAAAAGCTCAGTAGAGAGAAAAAAAAGACAGTTTACAGGAAGCCCATTACCAACATAAACTTAAAAAGAAAGAAACTTAAAGTAATTCCACTAAAATTTGGCACAGAAAATTGAACCCTTAGAATGCTTAGAAAGACTGTCTGCTCTCTTCATACTTATTCAATAAGTGCTTGCAATGATAGCTATAACAATTAGACAGCTGAAGGAGATCAAGGAGCTAAAAATTTGAATAGATGGAGTCAAATATCTTTATTTATAAAGGATATGGTAATATACATATGTGACATGGGAAATTTCAGCAGGAAAACCTTGCACTTGATAAATGCATTTATCAAAATAGCTGAATAAAAAATTAACTCAAAAATTCACACTTCTCCAAACAAAAAATGGTTTGAGAAAAAATTATGGATATCAATACTTTAACAATACCCTCATATAATATAAAGTACCTTGATGTAACCCTAATCAAGGAAGTTAAAAACATGAATGATAAAAACAATTCATTGTATAAAGAAACTAAAGAAGATATTAGAAGATGGAAGAAGTGCCCCTGTTCATGAGTGAGTAGGATTTACATAGTGAAAATGGCCATCCTTTCAAAAGCATTCTAAATATTCAATGCAATCGCTATCAAAATTCAAGCACATTCTTCACAAATCAAGAAAGAACAGTTTATGGCTTTATTTGGAATCAAGCACATACACACAGACACACATACACAGCACACGATGGGAAAACTACAAAGAGGGTAGATTAATAATAATAATAAATAATAATAATAATAAAAGCTGTTGGATGTATCATTATTACAGATTTAAATTTGTCCTATAAATCTATAGTAACCAAAAAGAGTAACAGTGGAGCCAAAGGGAAGACCCAGACATAGATCTATATACCTATAAATAGGATTTTTTTAAAATAAAAAAGCCTGAAATAAGATCTGGAAAAAAAAAATGGAATCTTCAACAAATGTTGCTGTTCAAACTGGATTTGCGCATGCAAAATAACACAAATAGATTCACATTTATCACTTTATACAAAAGTTAAGTTCAAGTAGGTCAAAGACCTGAATCTAATACAAGATACAGTGAATCTATTATAAAAGAAAATAGGGGTTATTCTTGAACTCATTGGCACAAGAAAATACTTCCTCCTGTGAAAGTGTTGGAGGGAAGACTGAGGAACCTGAAGGGGATAGGGACTCAACATAGAAGACCAACAATCAAGTAACTTAGACACTTAAGCTCTTGCAGAGACTCAAGCAAAGAGCTCTCAAGCAAAGAGTCTACTAGGGCTAGATCTAGCACCCCCAATCTCCCACACAGATGTAGCAGATGAACATCATGGTCTTTATACAAGTCCCCCAACAATTGCAGTGGGTACTTTCCCTGACTCTGTTGCCTGCTTGTAGATCCTGCTCCTCTAACTGGGCTGCCTTGTTTGGCCTCAGTGGAGTATGATGTACCTAGTCTGCAGTAACTTGAAGTTCCTGGCTATTTTGCAATACAAACAATACCAAGTATCTCTTAAATTCTTGTCAAAACTATTCAACAAGACAACTGTTGCTTAGACATAATCAAGAATTTAGACAGAGTCCCTTCCAAGGAATTTCCACTTGTGTGAATACTCAAGCAGAAATGGGCTTCCTGTGCTATTGTCCTCCTAGGTACAGTGGTCTGATCTGTGAAGAAGCTGCCACTATTTCAAGTGAATAGAATACCTGCCAATGTGTCATAAAGATTCTAAGCACCAAGTCAATATCTGTCATGCTGGATATGTTGGAAGGTTCTATAAGACAGATCACAATGAGTGTACTTCCATGTGTGCCAGGACAGAATCAATAGTTACTTTTGCTTCAGTATGCCTGGATACCAAGACTGGCATTATGACTGGGAAGTGGATGAATGTGTTTCTGAAGCCGGCATGAATGAGACTGCCTCTATGGGATAGGAAGATACACATGTCTATCCTCAAGAGTATTCTAGTGTGAACTGGGAGTTAGAAATTGATGGGTATGGATGCCAGTTGTGTCTATACGGTGCCATGTGTGAGGACACACTTGAGGGTTACTTACCTCTGACTGCCCACCTCAATTCCTTGGCGACCACTGTGAAGTCAATTTTGATGAATGTTCCAGTCAGCCATGTCTCCATGGACATCAATGTGTCAATTAAGCATACAACTATCACTATGTCTGCACAAGTAGTACATTCACAGTGACATATGGTGAGACCTTGATGCCTCTTTGTTAGTCAAAGTCTGATCAAAATAATACAACATATGAAGACACTGTTGATGGCTATATTTGTCACTGTTAGCCTGGATACACAGGTTACTCTGTGTGAGATGGACATATATGAATGCAGTAACAACCCCTGCCAATTTGGAAGGTGCTGGACTCTCCTCTGAGGTTTTATACAGACATATTGCTGATTTGCCTTCTTCCTTCAAATACCTTGGAGCGTCAGACTATGTTGTATATGTCAGCCTGGATTCACAGACAGGAGCCTAGCATAACTGTGCTCTGAGAATCTGTACCTAGCACCTGACCAAAACAAATAACGAGATTGATAGCCAAACATCAGATCAAACTCAGGTAGTTTTGTGAAAGAGTTGGAGGATTGAGGGGATAAGCGATTCCACAAGAAGTCCAACATAGTCAACTAACCTGGATGCTTGAGGACTCCCAGAGGTGAAACCAACAACCAAACAGCATTCAAGGGCTGAACTTAAGCCCTTATACACACACACACACACACACACACACACACACACACACACACACTTAGCAGATGTGCAGCTTGCCATTATGTGGGTCTTCAACAACTATATCGGAGGCTTACCCTGACTCTGTTTCCTGTCTATGGATTCTGTACACCAAACTGGGCTTTCTTCTCTGGCGTCCATGGGAGAGGATTTACCTAATTTTTGCAGTGATTTGAGGTGTCAGAGTGAGTTGGTTCCATGGGAGGATCCATGCATTTTGGGGGTGAATGGGAGAGGGAATGAGGGGAGTAGCAATGTGAAAAGATGTTAGAAGAAGGTGAGGCTGCCATATAAACTGAGTATGCAAATAAATTAATGAGGGAAAGAAAGAAAAGACTTCTTGAACAGAACACTTTTAGCTCAAATGTAAGATCAACAATTAATAAATGAGACCTCATGAAACTGAGAAACTTCCGTAAAGCAGAGGACCTCATTTGGACAAATCAATGACCTATATAAAGGGGAAAGATTCTTACTAACTACATATCCAGTGGAGTACTAATATTATATACATATACATATACATATACATATACATATACATATACATATACATATATATATATATATCAAAATAAAAGGAAAGAAACTAGACATCAAGAAAACATATCTATCATATATGGAGGACAGATGTAAACAAAGATTTATCAATAGAAGAAATGCAAATATTTGGAAAGTACTTAAAGAAATGTCATTTTACCACGAGAGAAATGCAAATCAAGATTATTTTGGTGTTCCAAATTTTACCTATCATAATGGCAAAGGTAAATAATACAAATGACAGCTCATGCTGGTGATGATGTGGGATAAGAGAAGTACTCCTCCACTGCTGGTGAGAATACACTCTTTTATAGCCACTGTGAAAATCAGTATGATGGTTCCTCAGTAATATGGGAATTAATCTTCAAGGTATAGTTGTATGACTTTTGCTATATATCCAAAGAGTGCCTAATTCAAGGACACTTGCATAGCCATGTTCATTGCTGCTCTATTCATATTAAGCAGAAATTAGAAACATCCAAGACTTGCTTCATCACAAGAATTGATAAAGAAAACATGGTTCATTTACACTATGGAATATTACTCAGCTGTTTAAGAATGATATTGTCAGATAAGGCAATCCTTGCTACATATGTATCTGGAATCCTGGCTTCCTCCATGTATACTCTTTGGTTGGTAGATTAGTCCCTGGGAGCTCTGAGTGGTCCAGTTAGTTGATATTCTTTTTCTTATGGTGTTGCAGTTCCCTTCAACTCCTTTAGTCCTTCCCCTAGCTTCTTCATTGGGCTCAGTCTGATGGCTGGCTATAAAGTGGTAGTAGAATCTCTCAGGAAATAATCATATAAGGCTACTGTCAGCAAATGATTCTTGGCATCAGCAATAGTGTGGGATACAATGGGTAAGAAAGACATTCTTGTCAGAATGACCTAAGGCAGGCTCAGTATTGTTTATGAAATAAAACCGGGGGTTTTATTATGAAGAGCATTTGGGGCTGCTTGACAGGAATCTGGCATTGGCCAAAGACAAAGAAATGGACTACAGACGGGAATCTGACATTAGGCTAGAACAGAGAAGTAATTTCAGGCAGGAATCTAAACCTTAGGCTAGAACAAGGAAGAAATTAATTCAAGGCAGGAATATAAATCTTAGGCTAGAACAAGGAAGTAGGCTTCAGACATAAAAATGACTTTGGGATAGGACAGGGAAGTAGGTCAGATATTTTGGTCATCCTGATAAGCCCTTAGAAACAGTGATCACAGAAGTGTTCATGGAACTTAGTTTATTGCCTTGCTTGATTTTTGACTATTTGTGTATATTGTCTTGCTTGTTCCTTGAATATTTGTATCTATTATATTGCTAGTCCTTCAACCTAGAATTGACCTTAATACTTGCATGTAATTAAAATGATGTAAAAGCAAAAAGGAGGAGGAGAGATGGGATAGGGTCTTATGGGGGAAGGGGAATGGGGAATGGAGATAACATCTGAAATGAAAATAAATAAAATATTCAATAAAAACAATAAAACAATAAATAAAAGCACAAAATATAAATGAATAAAATGATTAATAAAAAATAAAAATGATATTGTAATATTTGCCAAAAAATCCAAAACAAAACAAAAAGTAGTTGAAGCTAGAAAAAAGATCAACCTGATTGAGATATGTTGGACCCAGAGAAACACATATGGTATATATTCACTTATATGTGGATATTAGCTGTTAAGCTACTGATAACCAATTTGTAATCCATAGAACTGGAGAGGACAGGTATAGTTTAAGGGACTAGGGAAAACGGAAATATTTCATTAGGAGAGGGAAATGGAATAGATATTAATGGATGGATGTGATGGTTTAGAATGTAAGTATCAAGTAAGGATATCAATATAAATGGTGGCAATCTAAATGGAATTCCAAAATAATGAGAGAGATAGAGACATAATTGGACATCTTTTGACACCAAACCAAGATTCCGGTTTCAGATTTAAGTTTCATCTAATGGAACTGTTGGCCAAAGGGTGCCACTAGAATCTCCAAGCAATTCAGGCTATTGCCAAGACTACAGGTTGTTCACAAAATATTCACTGTAAAATACTCCATTTCTGAAGGCAACATGTATTCAACTCATTATACATGGAGATATAGTGCTGGTACCTACATCAAAACATCTCCTCTGTGTTACAGTGTCTTTTTTACAACAAGATACTCTGCACAGTATTGAAAAAGAAGTGTAAACACCAAAACATTCAACTCCTATTCCTACATTGGTGTATTTTCTACAAGATATGCTAGGACAATGGTAGGCCAAAGTTTGTGGAAGTAATCAATCAATAACTAATCTGACTTAAGACCTACTATAGGAAATCAAACCCATATACAACATATCTTTGTTGACCAAGGAGGAGAGACCATAAAGCCAAAATATAAGAAGTACCAAACTGAAGAAATTTTAAATAAAATTCCCATTTGAATATGGGTCAAATAAAGTTTAAATTAAAGACTTCCCTGGTTTACTGATATCCTGCTTGTATGAGAATTATGTGTACATGGATAAATGACATTCTAGTTGGCAAGTTGAATATGAATGCTAGGCAAGTTACTCACCACAGTTGAATAATCCAACAAATAGGAAAAATATAAGTGGTACCACAAAAAAATGTTCCTAAGGAAGAATCCTATTCATATATCTTGATTGGTAGAAAAACATAAACTGTAAAATGAAATAGATGTCTGTGATTATGAAGTTTGAAAGCTGTAACATTCTGGCATGTGGTTGCAGTTCAGCTCCTGACTCTGTTCTGTGACACTAATCAACCAGTAGTGGCTTGAATACAAGAAACTTTGTCATTTGTATTAGCATATGAGTTATGTTGTATCTAAGTGTACAGATAACACAGGGACCTAGGGTAAAACTAAATGCTACTGATAAAAAGTAAACAGAAGGGAAGGAAAGAAAGAACAAAGAAAGGAAGGAAGAATAGAATAAAAAAGGAAAGAAAAATGAAAGGAAGGAAGGGAAAAGGGAAGGAGAAAGGATGGAAAGGAGGGAGATAGGAAGGAATGGAGGGAGAGAAGAAGGAATAAAAGAAAGGAAGGAAGGGAATAACAAAAAAAGTAGTGATGTAGTGATAAAATAACTCCTAATGATATTCTGCTATGATCACAGATTACTGCTATGAAATTGTATTATATTCATAGTCTAGCCATCACCAGAGAAGCCACTTCCAGCAGCAGATGGGAAAAAATATAGAGGCCTACAGCCAGATATTAAGCACAGAGTGAGAGACCTTAATACACTCAGACCTAAAGGTGATGTTTGCCTTAAAATCCTTCCCTGAGTTCTAAAGAAACACCTGAGAAGACAGGAAGATTGTCAGAGTAGGAAGCTGAGGACATTAAGAAAACACTGACTTTTGAATTAACAAGGATATAAAGCTCATAGGTACTCACTGAGACAGCATGCAGATAGTCTGCACCATTTCTTCTATGCTTTATTATGGCTTCCACTTTAGTAATTTTATGAGATTCTTGAGTGTGCAAGCAAGAGAGTCTCTGACTCTTCTGTCTTTGCTCCCTTTCTTGGGCTCTTTTCTTTCTGTTGATCTGTCATAGCCTACTTTAATCTGATCATTCTTATGTTCTTTTATTATATTTTATATTGTTATATTTAAAAAATAGTGAACAAATAATTGTAAACCTAGCAACAAGGGTAAAGTTAAAAATGAAACTGTCATTTATATCTACTTGGAGAAGGAAAATCAGTTCTCTCCAAGAGACTGACACTGGGAATATGAACTACTCTAGGGCAGATCTCATGGTAAGGAGCAGGTGAATAAAAAATATTGGACTCCACAATATTATCTGTGTGTATTTATTTAGATACTCTTTGATGTTTGGGGGGGTTGTTTGTTTTGGTGTTTGTATTGTTTTGGGGGAACTTATGTGTTTGGTTTTTAGGTTTGGAACATGATGTTGTATTGGATTTTGGGTTGATTTTTCAGAAAGAACGTAATACTTAGTTGAATCCAGAATAGGAAAGAATTTGGATAAATTTGAGGAGGGGAGAATTATAAGATCAAAATATACTTAAATTTAATTTAAATGAATAAAAGTTTTAAGATGTTTCAATACCGCATTTGAATATAAAGTCTGAACTCTGGTGTTAAGTGTAGGTTATCTAACTCATGAGCCTCTTTCCATCAGTCTCTGGTCTCTTTCTGCCTAAGCGTCAGTAGTGAACTCAGTATTAAAACTTTTTTTTATTAAACTTTAACCTCGCTTCATACAGAGTCATATTTAAACTCTGTCCTTCAATAAAGTCATGAATCTTTGTCTTTCCTAAATAGAGGACTATACAAAGAACTTGAACTCCTATAGTGAGCTGTAACAAACTGCATTTTTACTCCTGGATTTATCTGTTACTGACTAACTCAAAATAATTATTCTTACAGCATATCAAAATCAAGGAAGGAGGGAAAAATTTGTGATCATATCCTATGTAGTCAATATTACTTTTTCTGAAAAATACAAAGATAAAGGAAAAATTAAACAAAAGATAAGCATTAATACTTTTGATCCAAGGATATCTTTATATAATAAATTAAAAAGGACTTAATAAAATACTATTTCATGAATTGTAATAGCATATTAAGACATGATTCACTGTAAGAGAAGTACTTAACTCAGCCTTGAAAACAAATTTCCATATATGTTATCAAAAAAACTTGACACCACACAGCAACATTACAATGGGTAAAACCTATATGATCATTTCTTATGTTACATGAAAGGTTTTTTTTTTTTATAATTCTTGACAGACTGAACCTATTACAAAGAGAAGAAATTTCAACTACTTCAAATTAAGAAAAGGGTATGCATAACAAACAAAAAGTAAAATTTTAAATACATGGAAAACCTGAATGCTTTCACTCTGAACTCTGATGCAAGACAAGAATGAATGCACGTTCAACCATTTTCAACAGCATAAGCAAGTAATAGCCAGAATAATCAGGCTACAGACAAGATATTTTAAGTTGGTAAATTTGTCACAATTTATAGATTACATTATTATATATACAGAGACCAACCCAGTACATCTATTAGACTTAGAAATATAGCAAAATTTTAAATATAAAGTCCATTTAATAATTGATCTTACAAAAAGGAATTATCTGAAATAGGAATTAAGAGTCCCAATTATACAAACAAACTATTATCACACACTTAACCACTCAAGTAAAATATCTCTGCAATGTAACTATCAGATATTGAATAACTCAAATGAAGCAAACACAGAAAGTATAGAGGTATACAAAGTTAAAATCTTGACACAATCATTATCATACTATTGAAATTTACCTATGTACTTAGTGTATACTCTACCAATATAATAATGATACTCTTCACAAAATTAGAAATAATGGTAAAATCCCTGGGAAACAACTAAAATCTCTAAATAGGAAATATTACTTTGATCAAAAAGAAGAAAACACATGGCTTTAAACTATTTGAATTCGAAATACACTACAGTAGTATTGATCATATTATGTAAGTAGAAAATATATAAGTAGAAAAGAATAAAAAACCTGAAAATTCACATCAAACAACAGTGAATTTAATTCATAAAAAGTCTAACTATTGTTTCCTTCAATAATGCCAGACATGCAGCCATAAATTCTCATGAACATGATTGATCAAAAATGGTCTAATAAGGATAGCAATAGATCTATCATAGTCAACAAGGAAAAGTCCATGAGATATCAACCTCACACAAAAAACTACAGGAAACTGAACAAACCTGAAGTGGGAGAGTTGGCACACCCCAAAAATGAGTACATCAACTGACTGTCCAGTGTCAAATGATTAGCCCTGAAAATATGAAAACATGACAACATCTAGCATCACCTACGTCAAGGTTCATTCAGCCTGACAGTGGGAGAATATCCCGATTAAATTAAATAATGTGAGAAGAGCCATCTATTTGTCAGTGGAATTATTATCTCAGCAGGAGACTCTGGATTGTATGAAATGGAAAGACTAGACTGACACAGGAAAGCATGAATTCATTGTTCTCATCTACTAATTACTTCAATCTTCTGCTGCATTGACTTCTCCACAAGATAGACTCTATGTTAAACTGAGAGCTAAAATGAACAACTCATACCTTAGATTTTTCAGGCTATTTTTAATCACAAAGCAGAAATACAGCTAAGACAGTAGCTTCATTTTTTGTCCATTTTTCCAACTACAGGAAAAAACTGAATTATTTTTAAATAATTCATTTAAACAAATTTTACTAAGGATATATCCAATGGGAAAATAAAAATATTTTAAAAATCTACATTTTTTTGCCTTTACATTCAGAAAATCCATCGAATGTGACTTCTAAAGATGAATCTTGTAATGGGAAAATTATCTCCTTAATTTTATAGAAGAAAATTAAATAAAACTCTAATATCTCAATTATATTTATCAACTAAAACAGAACAGTACATTAACTCACTTATAAGAAGAAAACTGAGGATTTATGTATTAGCCCCATCCTGCTTTTTAAGTCTAAAAAGTGCTCAACAAATAAGTTAGTGCAATCTTGTTGGCTTCTTTTGTTTAAAATCAAGTCTCTTTTCTTGGATCATGAAGGTTCTCCAATTCAGTTTCCTGTTCTGAAGCTGATCTTTCAGTTGTGCCCTTAAATTTGAAATCCAGTATCAATTTAAATCTACAGCAAAACTCAAGCAAATACATTCTTTGCTTTCGTTCCTAGACCATTTAGAACATTTTTTACATCTTTCAGATTTACTTGAGTCATTTTATGACATGCGACATTTTAAATTTACTTAGAATTCTCCTTTAATTTAATTCCATCTCTGTTCTCTTTATTGTTTTCCGAATTACATTCTCAATAAATGAAAATTTATCAGAATAAAGAATATGTAAGTTCCTTAAATTGTTTATGAACATTGTATTAAATTATTTATATTATAAAAATAGATAAACTAAGTTCACCTTGCTGTCTTTAAAGGAGATTAAAAATGACCTAATTTCCATTTTTTAAATTCAATTTGGTGACTATACAAATAATAAAGAAAGGAAGGAAGGGAGAAAGGAAGGGAGGGAGGGAAGGAAGGAAGGAAAGAAGGAAGGAAGGAAGGAAGGAAAGAAGGAAGGAAGGAAGACATTGTTTCCTAGAAGGAATCTAGAGAGAATGACAGGGTTTCCACAGGTTTCTATACTTAATTAAAGGTCATGGACCCCATAGCATGGACTAGAATACCTTATTATATTCTGAAACTTTTTAGTTGATTGTGGCATTGTTTATAGAAGACAGAGATTAGCTTGAGAAGATATTTCTATTGCAAAAGTACCTATTGTTATCTGTAGAACCAGGATAAATCACATATGTGCAGTTTTCTCCCTCGTGAAACTGTCATAAGAACCCCTGATTATCAGGAATGTTGAAGAGTTAATACATTTTTTTTGTTATTTTGTTCATTCAAATTTCAAATGTTGTCCCCTTTCCCAGTCTCCCTCCACAAACCCCCCATACAATTCCCTCACCTCCTTACTTCTAAGCAGCTACTCTCCCACCCACTCACCCACTCCTGCCTCATCCCTCTAGCATCCACCTATGCTAGGATATCAAACCTCCACAGGACCAAGGCTTCCCCTCCAATTAATGTCAGATAAGGCAACCCTCTACTACATATGTAGCTGGAGCCATGGACTCATCCATGTATACTCTTAGATTGGTGGTTTCATCCCTGAAGAGGTCTGGTTAGATGGTATTGTTGTACTTCCTATGGGGTTGCATTTAAATTTGAATCTTGCATGAATAAAATGCCATCAGGAATGCATTTCACTTTCATATTATACGTATTCATGCTGCTTATTAGTCTTAAGTTAAATCTTTGAAAAATGCAGCATATTTTTTTAAAAAGATATTGACTGTTTCTAGGAAACAAAATTCCAATTTGTGGAGTTTTAGTTCCACAGACAAAATAATTCTAAAATGCACTTAAAACTCCAGTGCAATATGGATAGAGTTTGAGAAAATAAGGCAATGGGGTTGGTAAGTTATTCGTCTTGGTAATGGCCAGTAAAAGGTGGGTGGACAAGAAAGAAAAATGATGCATTTGAGTTATCATGAAAGCAAGTAGGCTTGAAGCAGCATAGGTAGATGGAAAAACTACAGAAATATGGATATTGATGTAGTTCCATATACCATAGAGTAGTTGAAGCTTTTGCTTCAAGGATGTCAGAGCAATTAACACTGCTGCACAGATTGTGGACAAGGCAACTCCCTGTTTTACAAGCAGATGTTTTATGTTGAAATAGCAATGAGCAAGGTTGACTTCATGATTGGAGCTGTCTTTGAGAAAGTCCCCATTCTTCCAGACATTTTTTCCTGTTCTTTTCTTTTTCCTTTCTTTTTCTGTTTTCTTTACTTTTTTTACCCTCGAGGGGGAACTCACAAATAAAATTATTAGCTCTTTTTACAAAGAAACCTTAACTTCCTGTTTCCCTGTGATCTAGAGTTGAACACTTATGATCCTGTTAGGTATTTTTCAAAACTACCCTGTGATCTTATTTAAGTTCCATGGCAATACTTTGAAGATAATAGCGTCGAAGCTCATTAAAATGGTTTATATGGCTACTGCAGATACTACGCAGTGAAGCTTTCTCTGGGAGCACACACATACTTGCCCTGGTGTATTTTACCTTGTTACTGAATTCCTCTGTATTTAGCCTTGTTTCAAAACTTATTAAAAATGTTTTTTAAAATGTCATTTATTTATGTTTGTATTAGTGATTGTACATGTGTTTGTGTGTGTTTGTGTGTGTGTGTGTGTGTACATATGTGCGCATACTGAATAGCATGCCAGCTGAAAATTCTATACCTGAGGTATAATATTTATTTAAAGGATATGTCACAATAGAATTGTGGTATTAATTAAAGGTATCTCTCTGAAGTGATAAGAAATCCAAAAAACATATGTGAAAGGAAGGTTACTCTTTCTCTCTAATTCAGTATTGTATTTGCTGTGGCAATGCTTGTGCAGTAGGCTATTGGAAATGTTTCAGAGATAAACTCATACAGCACCTGGCAAATTTATTAAACGTGATGCAACCCAAGGTACTCATCTGATTTTTTTCTAAATTAATAATCAACACTGGTCTACTAAAATAATATCTCATAGTTAAATTTATGTCTGTGATGATTGTTCTTTATCATTACAAATTATGCAAACTGTCTTCATGGTCCAGTAAAAGAACTACTTTCAATAGTATCTGGTCATGTAGACTAAGAAAAATAGAACTATATGCAAAAATATGACTGTCTGAATGTACAAGTAATCCACACTATAATTAAGTGTTTTAAATATATAAAAATCACACATGCCTGTTCTGCTGAAAGCCTTTCCACTAAGGTTTTCTTTAGAGATAAAATGCTTCATAAATTTTTAAACTTATTTTCATATTTTCTTACAAGAACACTTTTATTTCTAGGGTGAAACTTAAATCTTTTTCTTTATATTATGTAGGATCTGGATAAGCAACATACTTACACTCTGAAGTATTTTATTATAATTACTTTATAATCTTCAGACAATTGAAATTTTGCCATCTAACTATTAGCAAATATGGATTGTCCTGTACCCCTATTTTCAGATGTCCCTGGGTTTGGATAGGGCTTTTTCTTTGGAAGTTTTATTTATTCATTTATTTTTAATAATGATACAATATTTATTCTTTCTGGATTTAAAGCAAAATTTACAAACCAACTCTCAACAGAACTCACTATGAGGCTATTTAAAGCCACTGATATAGCTGAAAGATAAGAAAGTTGGTTGAACTCAACTTCAGCTGAAGTGTTGAAGCTGAAGTTCCTGTGCTTCTCAAAAAATGCATGTGAGGCCTCCTCACTATCTGTGTTTGTTAGTTGGTTGTAGCTAAAGTAAACTTTCTCCAATATTCATGGTGGGAAGATTTTTTTTTAATTTTTTTGTTGGATATTTTATTTATTTACATTTCGGTTGTCAAACCCCTTTCCCCATTTCTCCTCTCTAGAATCTCGCTATCGCATACCCCCTCCTCCTTTTTGCTTTTATACATTTTAATTACATGCAAGTATTAAGGTCAGTTCTAGGTTGAGGAACTAGCAATACAATAAGACATGAAAATGACTTTGGGAAGTAGTTTTATAACTGCCAGCCAGGTTAAGGCCTGACACCTAATTAAGAATAGAAGAATAGTGCTGTTTTTTCTTTTGTTTTGTTTTGTTTTTATTGCTTTGAAAGCATTCCAAGATCCTTGAAGAAGATAGTTGTCAGTTGCAAACTAGCTAATAGCTTTTAAAATTTTCATTTAAACCAAGCAGAAAAAGAATCTATAGCTGTAAGGCTCTAAGGATAATGAAATCAAGGTTGCAAAGCCAGGAAAAGGCCAGTTTCAGATTTGATCACACAAGATAAAAATTAAGGTTATTTTGGTCACTGTCTAATGTTTGCTGCTTTTCCAGGACAAGAGCTCAAAAAATCAGATGTTTGGTTACTAATTTCAAGTAGAGTAGTCATAGTCCAAATTTCCCACTACACTTCTAGGACATACGAGGAGCTGAAATTCTTGCTCCAGGCTGAGGAGTTTTATTTGCACACATGGGGTACCTCTTTACACTGTTGGGAACTTGGAAAAGTACTGACCACAAAATCATTTCCAGTACCCAGTGGGTAGGAGATGTAATTGTTTACTGCACTGTGGGCCAAAAGTTCAGTTATCCCATTGACGCTACCAGTGTGAAGGTTTTGGTACCTAAGTGGTCTCCTCAAGAAACCTATTTTTGTTTTTTTATAATTTGCCTGACCATGGTGAATATTTTTGTTTTGATCCTTGTAGAAACCTTAAAGACCCATCCACCACTCAGCATAGAGCAGGAACGTGACAAGATCCACTTTGAATCACCTATATCTCTACCTATTTTATTGTAACAATTGGAACTTTTTTAATTTACTTTTTTGTATAGAGTAAAAATCACAGGTCATTAATTGAAAAATACTGCATATACAATATAAAGGTAATTATGCACATAACCAAAAAAACTCATAAGAGATGAGGATCTAGTCTGAGAGTCATCATTTTCATAGCATGTGCTACTTCTAAAATTATTTATCTAATGCTATCCCCTTCTTATATGTTGTGTGTATTCATGAGTATACAAGTACGGCTGTTCTCTGCCTAGAGTTAAGACCATTTCACTTCAAGAAACTCTGCATTTCTCAAAACAGAATCCCACCAAATATTTTGTCACTAAACAGATGTACACATATATCAGAAAATTCACATATATAAACTAGTAAAAATTATATACCCCACTTACATGTCTTGCAAATAACTAGATATAAGAAGGAACCCAAAATCAGTAGCAATTTTCAAATGTGATGTAAAAGAAAAAACAGCAAGATTTTATATACAAACAGAACTTGGATTCACAATTCTGAGAATTTCAATAGTTAAAAACTGATGTAAATCATTTGCTTTCTATAAATATCCCTATTATGGCATGTGATTAAGGGAAGACAAACTTTGGAAATGTTTTCATTAATGTGGAAGTAAAGAAGAATTCTATTTTTATGTGGAAACATGTCCTCGTTTCCATCCTTGAAACTAAATTCAGGAAGTCAGTCAATAATCTGACCAAAGAAGCATCCACAGTAAACCAGGATTACCTAAAGTGATGTTAAAGAGGTAGGAAGGACAGCCAGTCTTTTAGATGAATAATTTACAAATTCTCAGAATTAACAGTGCCTTGCATGTCTGTGGCCAGTTTGGTAAGTAGCTGGCTTTACTTACTCAATTAAAAAAAAATCATGACTTTTCTCTTTCATTTATCCTTTTTTCTTCTCCCCTCCCCCCTTTTCCATTAAGTCCCTCCAGCTCAATTCCCTTATTCCCCAGATAAACTAAACTCCTCCTCTGTTTTCCTTCAGAAAGAGCCACCTTCACAGAGATACCAAACAGACTTAGAATAATTAGTTACAAGAGCAGGTTTTGTCCTTTATATCAAGGCTGGAAGAAGCAGCCCAGTAGAAGGAAAAGGGTCCCAAAAGCAGGCGAAAGAGTCAGAGACAGCCTGTGGTTGCACTTTTACGAATTTCACAAGAACAAAGCTACACAGCCATAACACAAAGAAAGGACTTTATTTAGAAGCATACAGGCTTCCTGATAGTTGGTTCAGTCTCTGTGAGTCCCTATGATTCTTAGTTAGTTGATTCTGTGGGCCTTGTCTTGTGGTGTAGTAGACCCTCTTATTTCTACAATTCATACTCCCCTTCTTCTTTCCCTGGGAGTAGATGAGGATTGGAACAGAAAGAATCAGGTTGGTAGAGCAGAAGAAGAAAGTACTTATTATAAAAGACAACTGGAATTCTGGGGCATTCCCACGGGGCAAGGTGGAAAGAGTGCAATGAAAATTCCCTAGAATCTATGCAGACGACCCTAGCCGAAACTTCTAGTAATCAGGAATATAAAGCCCCAACTGGTTATCTTGTACAACCACGCAAGTCTTTCAGTTCTCAGACTGAGACACAAAACCAATTATGTAACTTTTAACTGAAAATTTGTCATTTCTGAAAAATGTACTGGGATAAAAGTGGAGCAGAATTTATAGAGTGATAAACCAATAACTGGTCCAACTTATATCGTCGTATAATGAGAGGGAACTCATGTCTGACACTGCCTGGAGGGCTAGGAATCAGAGGGTGGATCACTCAAAGACCCAGGAGAGACTCAAGAAAACTGAAAAAAAAATAATGGTTCATATCATGATTCCTAGTGATACTCAGCGAGAGTCATAGACGGGATGTTTTAAATCAGGTGCTCTACCAGCATGCCTTCCAGTAACAGAACTAGCAGCTCTTATAAGTTACCACCTGCCACTGCTAGGTGTAGTCCATTTCCACTGTCACCAACAATTGTTATTTTCCCATTTGACACATGCACCCTTTAAAAAGTCCTTTTCAACTCATGGCTCTTTCTCTCTCTTCCTCCCCTGTTTACTCTCTCTCTTCCCTGTCTCATTTCCCCTGTCCTTCTGTCTCTCTGTCTGTCTCTATCTCTAATATTCCCCACTCCAAGATAGCCTTTGCCCCTCATCCCCATAAACCTCTTGTGTTAGATCTGTTGCAAGTTATATGTAGCTTACTTTGGCAGTGACTCATGTAGAAAACTTTTACTACTTAATGCTAACACTGAATCCTAGCATAATTCTCAACAGAGAGACTTCTTCCATCAACTGATAGGAACAGATGCAGAGACCCACAGTCAAATATTAGGCATTCTTTCTTAAATTCCTAAAACTAAAAGGATAAGGCTTTCTTTTGCTTGCCTTCTTCACTCTCCTCTGCACAACTGATGAAGTGTAGTTGGCCTGACCAACAATATTGTTCTTTAAAAAATAAGATTTTTATTGGGATACCATATGGATCCATTCTTAAGTACTTTCATAAATGAGATCTTGAGAAAGTATTTCCATGTTCGTGTTATTATCTGGCAACTGCTAATCTCAAAGATGTGAGGAGAAATATCAAGATGTGATGACCCAAATCATCACCCCCAAGTTCTTAAAGTAAGCAATTAATTAAAGTTAGCTTTTTTGAACATGCACATGTGCTGTCTCCCTAAAACCAGGGTACAAGAGATCTGCATAGAACATGTGGAAGATAAGGTTTTTTGTGTTTTGTTTTTTAAAATAGCTCTAGGGTAGTGGGCTTCCAAATGGTGATTTGACAGGCACATAAGCAGGATTATAGAAGCAGAACATAACAAGGTAGTCATAGCATCAGGTCAAAGCATTATAATAACCTTTAAAACAAAGTTAGGTTTGCAAGATAGTCATAACAGCTTTTTGAAACAAAGATATGTCTGCCCTTTTCTGAAGTAGGCAGTACAGAATTACTTGTAGTTAAGGTTTACAGGTGGGTTATAGCCCACTCTTTAAGAAACAGAGATTTAATTATCAACATGAATGAATGTATTCTGTTTATCAAGACTTAAAATGGAAGCCTACTAGTATATCATGACCTAGGAGGGAGCCCTAGAGTTACCGGTAACATTAAGATGGTAACTACTCTCTGTTAAATAATATTACAAATATACTTCAAACACACCCTGAATTTTCTAATCCGTATTTCACCCTTCTAATCTATAAAGTAATCCATCACATAGAAACAGATATATCAGAAAAATTTTCCTTGATAGAGTACATAGAAAATTAAAGAAGTTAGTAGAAAAAACACCTTACTCTTTCCATAGAAGAGGATTTTAAGTCATTTTATATCTGAGACCAGATGGAAATTAAAATGAACTTAATTTGATGTACAGCTTCTGTCAGTTTCAAGCCTAATGTTTATTTCACAAAGATCTGCAGATTCATTAGTTGAAGCTTCCTGGTAAAGATCTTATTTGACATTTCAGTAGAATACTAGAAAATTAAAATTAACCTTGGATGGCCACCAAAATACCCACCCACAAAACTGCTCAAATGACCATTTCCTCTATGTGCTTTTCATAGGACTCTTAAAATATTTCCAAAACATATTTATTAAAAAAGTAATGTTAGAAGAGTATGCAGTAGTAATAAAATGTCAGTTGTAGAATGTCAACTCATTCCACAGTAATTTTGTGTTCCAAATTTTGTAATTTTTTTTCAGATGGACTGGATTGCTCCTCTTAGTTTTCTGAAATATAAAATATTATGAGGTCTAAAATGTTAAAAATATATTTATCCCAGGATCATCCTGGATGGAACAACTTAGTCTATACCTCAGTGCTAGAATGTTAATGTTGGAAAAAACACTTGTGTTCCATTTGTCTAACCCCTTCATTTTGCAACTGACAAAACTGCCATTCACATGTGTTCATCATCTCAACCAAGCACATAACAAGTATGGGATTGGTAATAATTCTTTCCATTACATATTTCCTCAGATAACAATCCCTAGGAATTTCAAAATATATAAGACACAGAAAGAAGGAAATATGAAATAAAAATATACCTTTCACTACTATAAAAGAACTAATACTTTTTTTATAAAGAAAACTGTTTTGAGTGAAATGATTCAGAGAATACATGAAAGGTATGTTCATTATTTTTTGGGGGGGGTATTCTAATAATGTATGTTATCTTAAACTTATCGTGCTATAATAATGTGATCTATAGTTCAAGTTACTCTAAAGTACCAATTGATGCAGTAGTTTAAGGCTAGGCTGGGAACATTAAAAGAGCCCATATAAGGAAGAAGGAAGGAAAGAAAGGAAGGAGGAAGAAAGGAATATGGATGAAGGAAGAGTCTAAAAATAGAACAAGGAGGTGAAGGAGGAACTGAAGATCAGGAAGAATCAATAGAAAAAAAAATGAACCAAGTAGTGAATGAAGGAGAAAAGGTAAACTGAAAATCTGTGAGTTATTCTATGATTAATAGCAATAATGTTTCATCATCAGCCAATAGAGGAAAGACATAGAAATGCACAGACTTATGCATATGCTCAGGAATACATGCTGTGCTTAGACATAGCTCCACAATATAGTACAAATAACTATAAATTATACACAGATATTAATTTTACCTATATTAATCTCAGATCATAATACTGTCTCCATAGTTAGTCTTCCCCATGTGATTAAAGTTCAAGTTCCAGCTTATAGAAGGAATTGAAACCTATGCTTTTAAAATCTTCCCTTCTAAAATAGACTGCACCATTGCTATAGGTTATAGGTTGATTATCTCCAAAGGTCCATAGATTGAAAACTTCCTCATCAGGATGTGTCTATTTGGAAAATGTGTATAATTCAAAGGTGTAGTTTAATGAGAGGTTCCTCAGGCTCCTAAGACGTGCCCTAGAGGAAGAGTTTTGGAGTCCAGCATATTCTCTTTCTTTGCTTTCATCTCATGATGTCAGTGCTTTTGTACATCATAGGATCCTGCCTTTTTGTGACAGCTTGCTATATTCCTAAATCCAAAGAGACAGACTATTGTAATCTGGAACTTAGAGTACTATATTCAAACAAAATTTCTTTATAAGTTGATCATCATTTTGTATGTTTTGTTGTAATAGTGTAAAGCTGACTTTACGAAGTGTACATAGGCTTCTGTACAAAGGTGTGCATAGACACAAACTTGAACTCTTTCATTGTTATACTGTATTCTGCTTGTGAATTTCTGCTTCCACATTTAAGCCTTTTTTTCAAGCCCCCTCCACATATCTACTATCAAAGTCATTTCCACTTTATCTGGTTCACAAAAAAAAAAAAAAAAACCGCCACTTTAGACTGATTCAAGGTGACATGGTAGCAGCTGGCACCAGCAAGACCGTGAAGACCCTCAGAGGAATCTGAGAGACCCAAAGAGACTTCAAGAGGAGATGGCAGCATGGAGCTGTCACTGTTGCAGGTCATGCTGCTACCCTTGCCAGGGGAAGAAAAGAACAGATCTCCATACTGTCCTATGATAGCAAGCATGATTGTCACGAGAGATGTATAGCGACCCAAAATGCACATGAATCCTGTCCCTGGACATGCTATATTGCCACAGATCACACCGACTCTGGGCAACAATATAATATATGAGTCTCATCAATAGTACAGTGTTTTATCAAAAATCTTGAAACAGACAAATGACTCATTGCAATCGCTATATATATGTAAAGCTATTTGGGTAAACAATTAGGCTGTGTGACATACAACGGTTTTCAATGACACTTTAATAAATAAATATGTGACAGAGAGGAGAAAAAAGTCACAAAATGGAACTTTGTGTGCACAAGAGTGAGGCAGAACCAGAAATGTGGAAGTGAGGACAGGATGGGAACATTGCTGTGGTAGGCAAAGAAGCACATGGTTTCTGAGTAGGGAGGGTATGGTTATATGCAGTGGCCTGGAGCTTGTATGGGCAGATAATAGATCACCCTGGCTCTCAGCAACAACAAGATACTCAAGATGTAGAATCATTCACTCTTTGGATAAAGTCTCCACAAAAATCATGTCAGTATCTGTGTTCCATGCTTCTACTGCAGGCTATGTTGATGCCAAGTATCTGCGATGTCACTGGAGGATATGTTGATGTCTCTGTTCCAAGTTATTGCCAGTAGCCATGTTGATGTCCCTGACCTGAAATGCCTCCAGAGGCCATGTTGATGTTTAAGGTCTGTGTTCCTGCTGGAGGCTGTGTTTATGTTCATGATCAGCACTGCCCCATGCTGATGTCTGGTTCTTTCTGGCACTGGAGGCCATGTAAGTGTCCATTGCTCTACTCCTGCCAATACTTATGTGAAAGTCTGTGACCTATGTTGCTATGGCTGTTAAGGCCAAAGAAGCTTCTTGTGCAGTCATATGGATGCCTGCAGACTCATAATTGAGAATAACCAACCCTGAAACTTTTTCTGCCAGAAGAAGAAACAGTCCAGACTGGAACCCACTGAAAAGAGTCCTCAAAAACTGAGACAAAAACACTGAAATATAGCTCATCATAGTTGATGGCTTCTAGGATGAGTTTGTAAGGACTCAGTTTTCTTTAAGGGTCTGGCCACTGGGAGTTTGAGCATTCTGTAATGAGTATATAGGCAATACAAATTGAACTTGTTATACCTTCCTTCCTTCCTTCCTTCCTTCCTTCCTTCCTTCCTTCCTTCCTTCCTTCCTTTTGTCCTTCCTTCCTTCCCTCCTTCAGGGTAGGAAGTTACAAAGGTGGGAGCATGGACCTTGGAAGAATGGGAAGCAGCAACTGTGACCAGAGTTCATTATTTGAAATTTCCAAATAAACAATAGGGATATTATTATTTTGAGAAAAATAAAGAGAAAATAAATGACCTTCATGTAGCAAGTATCACATACATACATACATACAAATGTACACACAAGCACACATAAACAAAAATGCACCCAGACACATGGCCATCACAGATACACAAAAAAACAAATAGACAAGCACATAAAGACACACCTGAGCATACATACAAGCAGACATAGACGTATAGATAGACAGACACAGATACAGACACATATATACATCAAGAGACACAGACAGAAAGACAGGCAAAGACACAGATACACACACACAGACACACACAGACACACACATACATACACAGATATACATACACACACAGGTGAACAGACACAGACATAAATACACAAATATGGACATATGTAGGTAGATTAGCAGACACTGATTTGTCTTAGAAATTCAAATGAAGGTTAAGTATTTCAACCTAAGGTACATTTTCTTTTGTTGCCAAGAACCATATTGAGCTGTACAGGGCTGACTTTGAAGCTGTAGTCACTGTCCTCACAGTATCAAAAAGTAAGTGTCCTGTTTTTTCTTTCACACGGATCATATTCTTTAAGGCTGAGTTTATTACCAGAACACAGCAGCTTAAGGAAACAGAGAAGAAAAGTTTAGAAAGTTTTTCATTTTACTTTCACCTTTCAGTATAATTGGAGCAATGAGAAAATTTCCTATATGTAAGTAGCATCTTAGAAATAAGAAGTGGATATTCATCAAGAATGGTCCAGTATTACTTTCAATTTTAATGAACAAATTTTCTATCCTTTTTAATATATAATTTCAAATATTCACAAAAGTTCTGTTTTAAACCTACTTATTTTTAACATATCTAATAATTGTCTAAATTTGTTACCTGTAGAAAATATAAAATACAAAAGACATCATATTCATGCATGAAGTGCATATTTTATCTCCGTTTCTCTCCCATATCCTTATTAATTAGGATATCTATTACTCTGATGATGGATTTGTCAATGTTAGTATATCTACATATATCAAAAATAGTATTGTTTGGCATGTTCTACACTCTAAGTGAATAAATAAATCGAAAGTGTTATTCACTTTTCTCAATATTAATTTTCACTTTACCAGGAAATACATATAAGTATATTTCAACTGCATACAACTATGTAAACAAAAATGACCCGAGTAATACATATTGTAGTTAAGAATGGCTGGTGAAATACGAATGGAAATTTGGGGCTGACAAGTTTTGAAACTATCGAGAAAAGTAGAGAGGTCGTGAGGGTAGGATCTCTGGTTGCACTGTGTAGATTTGATTTTAACATCTGAAATACTTTATATTTCACACTTCTCTGTTACACAGTTTTATATTAAGTATAATACAAGAACAGACTTGTTGAAATTTTGGAGTTAAATTGTAAATCAGAGGTTTTCTAATAGTACTAACAAAATAGTATACACTACTATCTAAATTTTGAGATTCATAGAAAGTGACTAAGTCTTTTGGCTGCAGTATGGACATAGGTATTGTCTTGGTTATTTTATAAATTTTCTTGTTATATTTTGGACTTTAGAAAAAAGACACAATGGTTAATATAATATAAAATATTTATGCTTTTTTAACATTTGAGTACAATATTTTTATTTCATTACTTTTATTCAAGAAGTATTGTATGTAGATTTAAGAATAAAACAGCAAACATAATTGAACTTAAAATAGATACAACTTGTATATATTTAGTATCATTTCTTATTCCTTTCTGTAACTCTTTATTTTTATCTACTTTCCAGATTTAAGTAATATGCCATGTATAGTTAATTTTATGTATCATTTTACCTTGACTACGATTCAGTTATTTCATAACATTATTCTAGCTATCTAGAATATGTATTGGTACATGATATAAATAATTAAACCAATAAACTTTCAGTTAAGTAAATGGTCTTCCTTAATATATGAAGACTAGACCAACTTAGTTGAAGGCTTTAATAACGATCCTTCTCAGAAGAAAGAAAATTCTGACCAGAGGCTGCCTTTGAACTTGAACTTTCTTTTTGTATTGTCTCTATTCTCTGTTTGCTTATTCTGGAAATGTTTCCCTTGCTAATCTTTACAAAAAGTGAGCCAGATCAATGTGCTTCTACATCTATCTGCCAATTCACCTACTATAATGACTTCCAATTCAGAAGGCAAAAGTGAAATTCAAGGTTTCGTCATCCCCTCCATTTAGTAAATAATTTATCAGTCTTTCTAATATAGTTATACCAATTTTAAGTCTAAATCTATAGTTTTGTACATGCATTCAGTGCTACCTTGTTATTGTGAGACATAATTAACAGTAAGTATGCTTTTGCTATGATATAGGGAAGACTGACATTCTTGGTGAAGCCACAGTCTGACTTTAGTTTTCACATAGGTAATTTACGAGTTAGCATAATTCCTACTCAGAAGTATTTTAGTAATACCTTAAAAAGTGTTATACATTTACAAAATAGAGCAGAAATGCCCTTATTTTGTGATAGTGGATTTTCAAAACATCTTAAGTGTAAAATCAGTCACAGAAAAGATAAATATCTCAGCAATATAAAACAAACAAAAAATTAAAAATTAAATGCTGATTTTTGGTGCCTTGACCCCTGACACTTGGGTCCTTGATCTCTGGCTAGGAAAGTCAAGATGAAGAAAGGTCAGACACACAACAATAAAGCTGGGATTATGTTAGGTTGTCTAGTCATCAAAAACAAGAAGCTCCACTTCTATTAGATACATTACAGGGTGAACAGTTAGTTGTTCTTCATAAGATATCTTTATAGGCAAGCAGTATCAGGCTGTAAACTTTGAGGAGGAAGAAGCAGCTGCAAATGTTAGTCTTTGCACATAATGAACAACTGTCCTCAAACACTCATAATCTGATTCCTAGGGAAAGTTTTGCCATGTCTTCTGAGCCTAACCCATATACATAGCAGCTTTGTAAATTCCCTAAAGACTTGTGGGTCTTGTGAATTTTCAACTGTTTTTGCCCATTTTAAAATATGCATTCATTCAGGACTTAACTCAGTCCTCATCTTTCTACATCTTTCTACATCTGTGTGTTCACACTTGACAGAATTTTTTAATCTTTTCCATGAACTTTATTAATTTTAAATATACATATTTGTTTATTCATGATGTATCTAACCATATTTGTTAAGAGATGAGTTTTACTGAGGGGTAGCAAGCAAATAACCAGCCCAACTAAAGACACATTCCGTGGGCATGCACCAATATTTGCCACTATAAATGATACTCTGTTATGTTTGCAGAGGAAACCCTTGCATAACTGTCCTCTGAGAAGCTCTGTCCAGCAGTGAACCTAAGCAGATGCAGAGTTCCACAGGCAAACATTGGATCCAGCTCTGAGAGTCTTGTAGAAAAGTTGGAGAAAAGATTGCGGGACCCAGAGGGAATAGAAACATCACAGGAAGACCAACAAAGTTAACTAACATGGACCTTCGGAATATCCCAGAGACTCAACCACCATAACAAAGAGCATGGGCTGAACCTAGCCCCAACCCCTGTAAATATGTAACAAATGTGCAGGTCAGTGTTTATCTAGACTCAATGGGAGAGGACGTGTATGATCCTGCAGTGATTTGATGTCCCAGGGTTGGGGGATTCCAAGAAAGCCGTTTTTTCTCGGAAAAGAAGGGGTTCTGGATGGGAGGCGGGGCTTGCGAGGTGGGCTTGGAGGAAACGGTTGGCTGCTAAGAGGATGTAAAGTGAAAAAATCAATAAATAAATGGAGATTTCAAAAAATTTCCAAATATATATGAATAAATAAAAATAATAAATTCTAATGGTCTTATTTAAGAAATGAAACTTACAGACAGGAAGAAAAGAGGTAAGTATTCAATTATGTTGCTTTGAAAAAATGTACATCGTTTAAAATTAATGATTTTATTCTAAACGCTTTTCAAATAAAATCTTTGAACAGTACTGGTTCTTGATCATTAGCAAATCCTGAAGTAGATCAGTGACTTGTATGTTGTATTCATCCCTACATCGAGCAAATATGTGGAACATCATTTATATGCTATGCAAACTGCATACAAGCTGTTCTCCTTAATCTACTGTAATTTAATTCACACACACACGATACATTATAGAATACAAATTTGACTACCTTCAGTGATATTTGGAACAGTTGCTGCTTTTTACCAAAGTGAAATCCTAATTATTTTTTTATGTGAAAAGAAATAAAAAAGACCATAATAATACATCATAGATTTGGTGTGCATCCATATTATATTGTCTAACTGTTCTGTGGTTAGATAATATTTCATATACATAATAAATAAATTCTAAATGAAATACTAGCATCATGTGGAGATATTATGTGAACTCCTACAAGTTGAGAGGGATCCGTGTTACAGATAAAGGACAAACGTTTAAAAATAATGATTGCCTTGTAAAATGATTGTTGAGAATATACTTGCATTTAGTCAACTCTATTACAGTATTACTTAAGTACTACAATTACTACTGACAGCAGCTGTTCCTGTCTTGGCCAAAAGCATGTCAAACTAGGTATAAATTTAAAATGCAAATTTTATTGCTTCCTTTCAAAGCTAAGTTTGCACATTATGTTTCAAACTATGAATAAATTCTACAGACTCACATTTCTTTCCCTTTTATCTAATCATTAATCCTCTTTATTTGTTAAAAATCATGTTTTGTTTCTGTTGGTCTATAAAATGAATTTCCATAGAACCACACTAAATAGCAAAAGTATGTTTAAACTTTGATATTATGATAATGATGACTATGGTCATGATCATGGCAGCAATTATCACAACCAGGATAATTACAAAATATATATGAAATAATGATTGTTTTGATGGTGAAAGTAATCTCAAAGTTTTAAATGCTTACCTTGTTCATTGTAAGGGAGCTAAAGAAATCCTTTACTATATCAGATAATTATAGCAAATTAGCACACATGAACAGGTATTACAATATCATTTACTATCATTCTATCTATATTATTGACAACACTAAGTTTATTTCTTAATGAATCATTTGGTCATTCAACTATGTACTTCTTAGGTATAACCAAGATGCTGGAAGAGCATGACAAGAATATACAAGCATGGCCATTGTAGACATGTTATCAGAACACATAGTTGCTGTTTCTAGAAAACTACTAGAAATATCACAACTGTGTTAACAATATGTCTGAAAGAATGATCTGATAAGTGGTATCAAAGGAGATGTTGATAAATTACTAATGAAGACTCAAAGCACTCATCAGATTTGAAACAAAAGACACTGGTATTCTCTATTTTTGGCAAATATCCACTTATCAGTGAGTATATACAATGCATGTGCTTTAGGATCTGGGTTACATTGCTCAGGATGATATTTTCTAGTTCCATTAATTTGCCTGCAAAAATCATGATGTCCTCATTTTTTATCAGATATTTTATTTATTTACATTTCAAATGTTATCCCCTTTCCTTATTTCTCCTCTGGAAATCTCCTATCCCATATCCCTCCTCCCCCTTCTTCTATGAGGGTGCTCCCTCACCCACCTACCCACTCCCTCCTTCTCAGTCTGGCATTCCCATACACTGGGGCACCAATCCTTCACAAGATCAAGGGCCTCTCCTTCCACTGATGTCTGACAAGACCATAATCTTTTACATATGCAGCTGGAGCCATGGATCCCTCCATGTATATTCTTTGGTTGGTGATTTAGTCCCTGGGAGCTCTGGGGGTCTGCTTGTTTAATATTTGTTTTTCTTTCTATAGCTTCCAAGCCCCTTCATCTTCTTCAGTCCTTTTTCTAACTCCTACATTGGGGACCCCATGCTTAGTCCAATGGTTGGCTGCTCTGTATTTGTCAGGCTCTGGCAGAGTCACTCAGGAGACAGCTATAGCAGGCTATAGCTGAATAGTATTCCATTGTGTAAATGAACCACATTTTCTGGCTTCATACTTCAGTTGGGGACATCTGGATGGTTTCCAGCTTCTGGCTGTTATGAATAAAGCTGCTATGAACATAGTGGAGCATATGTCCTTGTTATATGTTGGAGCATCTTTTGGGTATATTCCAAGGAGTGATATAGCTGCATCTTCAGGTAGAACTATTTCAAATTTTTCTGAGAAATACAATAGTGATTTCAATAGTGGTTGTACCAGGTTGGAATCTCACCATCAAGGGGGAAATGTTCATCTTTCTCCATATCCTTGCCAGTATCTGCTGTTGCCTGAGTTTCTAATCTTAGCCATTCTGATTTGTGTCAGGTGGAATCTCAGGGTTATTTTTATTGCATTTTTCTAATGTCTAAGGATATTGAACATTTCTTTAAGTGCTTCTTGACCATTCGAAACTCCTCTATTGAGATTCTCTGTTTAGTTCTGTATCCCATTTCTAATTATGTTATTCGTTTATTTTCAATCTAATTTCTTGAGTTCTTCATATCTTGAATATGTCTGATGTAGGGTTAGTGAAGATATTTTCCCAATCTGTAGGTTTCCATTTTATCCTATTGACAGTGTCCTTTTTCTTCCAGAAGCTTTTCAGTTTCATGAGGTCCCATTTGTCAGTTTTTGATCTTAAAGCCTGAACCATTGGTGTTCTGTTCAGGAAAATTTCCCCTGTGCTAAGTTTGAGTTTGAATCTATTTCCCACATTCTCTTCTACTAGATTCAGTGTATATGGTTTTTTGTTGAGATCCTTTATTCAGTTGGACTTGAATAAATTTCACATAGAAGCACTAGAAAAATAATATAGATGTGAAGGGCTGAAATCCATAGCACATGATTTGGAGAAAGTGGAAGAGAGTTACTCTACATAGGGGAACAGTGGTCAGTAGGAAGGACCAAAGAAGAGACACACCTCAGGTTAAGTAAAACAAGCATGTCTTGGTAAAAGTAGCATTTAAAGGCACTTTAACTAGGAGGCTCTCTGAAAAATCAGATGGAAGAAAATATAGCTACTTCCTGACAAACAACACTTACTCATTTCCAAAGGAGGAAGAAGGCTTGAGGATGTAGCTCAGTTGGTAGAGTGTTTGTCAAGCATCCACAAGCAATTGCATTTTATCCTCAGTACCAACAAACCAACTTGGTTTGTTTGGTGCATTCGCACAAGCTCAGTAATGGAAGATGGATGCAGAAGGACCAGAAGCACAATATCTTCAGGTGCATAACAATGTTGAAGCAAGCCTATGTTACAGACTCTATCTCAAAAACAAAAACAAACAAACAAGCAAACATAAATAAATAAATAAATACATGAACACAGGGTTACATTTTTCATCATGTATGGTGTTGTAATAGGAAATTAATAAGTTAGGATAAAGTGACTTACAGTTAGTAACATAATTTGATTAAAATAAATAATGTTTATATTGTTAACTTTCTCTATGTTATTTTCATGTCACTTTGTTAATTACAGGCTGCAGCCAAATGGGCTGTAATTTTGGATTAGTGCTGTTTATTTCATGCAGTTTCCTTACTTTACCAACTCTTGCCTATCTATCTCTGAGGCCTAACCAAAGTGTCCCCATGGATGCTGAACTTCAAGAATATTTCTATTTTCCTAAGAAGGGGTAAACATTTCTTGCACATTTCTACAATATAATGACTTATTTACAGACCATTTTTTCAAATAAATTTCTAGATTTCAGAGATTAATTCATTTGATTTTCACCCCGTGCATAAAATTTATTTGCTTTAATACTTTGGTAATATTATTTGTGTTTATAAAATATTATTTTTAAATAAAACATTTTCTCATTATATGATCATTAGAAGACATGACCAGTTTTACATACTACTAAGGATATAAGCAAATATGAAACTCATGGAGACAAGACAGAAATCAGACCCAGGATAAGAGCTCCTCTCAGACAGAAGACATAGGATGTTCTGTTAGAATGAAATCCCTTCTGGGATCAGAAAATGTTTTCAATTTGATCACATGTACTTTGATCATACTTTGTTCATATTGTAATTGTAGACTTCCATACAGCATTGTAGGGTGAGGTGGTAATACTAAGGTATGGTTCACTAATTGGTTCTTGAATTTATCCATAAAAAGGCCTGGAGCCAATTGCTGGACAGAAGGTACAGGTGGGAATTCCAGGTGACTGGTGGAGAAAGGAGACGCAGGGAAACCGCAGAATCATTTTAGGCCAGGCTTTTCGAACGAGAGGCACACAGCAAACATGTAAGATCCCAAGGCAGTCAAAACCAGTGGCGTCCTATACCAGTGGATACCCAAGCAGATCTGCAAGGGCTAGCTGACACAAACCACTAAGTTTAGGACAGAAGGATAGACGGAGAAAATAATTGATGCTATCTGAAATGTAAATAAGTAAAATATCCAATAAAAAATTAATTGATGCTTTCCAGGCAGGGAGTATTCGATTCTAAAGTAATAAAGCTGTCTGAGTGATTTTATCCGCGGAGCAAAGGTGGGCAGAAAGAGAAGTTAGGATCAGGTTGGGAGATGGTTGCAATCTATCCAGATAAGCCAAGTGGAGCTAAGTGGGCCGAGAGAAGTCAAAACATGGGCTGTAGCTCCTCCGTCAGAGCTCCTGGGCAAAACTTGAAGGAATTAAAGAGAGCCTGGAGGGGCAAGAGCTCACACTCAGCTTCGAGGCAAAGGTGGTAGCGTATTTTTAAAACTACATGAAAAACAGACCAGACAGGAAATTCAAATACTGTAAAAGCAGAAATAACCTTTTATAAGTGTGCATAAAGCAATGTCGTGCTCCAGTATAACACACTTCAGTCAATTATTGTTATATTTAGAATAAAATCCCCTTTCCTTATTGGTTGTGATATAATCATCCATATGCAGAGATACCAGAATGTCCTCCCCTCCCCACTTTCTTATCCTATCATTGTATTTCATTTAAACTAATTTTTCTCAACTTTAAAAATATAATCCATTAATTTCTTACTAGAAACCTAAACAGTTTTTATTCTCTAAAACTTTCTTACCATGGATCTCCAACTTCTTATTTATGTCTGAGATGAAATATGAACTTCTGGTGAAGGTTTCTCTAACCACCAAACTCCTAGTCACCATCTATCATTTTATACTTAGTTGTCCTTCAATTTCTTTGATAAAACATCATAATGAAACTAAGTTTTAGGTAACTCACTATTTTTAATTATATTTTTACCTGTCTTGTAATCTCTGTTTTTATGTAAGTACCATAAAAGCAGAAAATCTGTCTCTCTGGTTCACTCTTTTACTCATAGAAAACAGAATATTACCTGTCACCTTTCAATTACTCAATAAATATTGTAAGATAAGGGAGAGCTTGAATGAGTAGCTAAATCACAACCAAAAATAATCAGCCTTCCAACGCCTCCTCTGTTCCCTGGTGACAAAGCAGCAGCAGACAGGAGATTATAGATCCTTTAGTTGACAGAATTCATAATGCCAACATTACTTTTCAACTTTCTATTAGAATTGTCCAGAGATAGCTATGTGAAATTTTATGTCATTGCCTGATAAAGAAAAAGAATTAAATAACTTGAAATAATAACAATTTTACCACAATGGGAGTTAAACCAATATCAATATTATACAGGTAATTCTTTTTTTTTGCCTTTTCTTTTTCTTGAAAATAGATTATTTTTTCATTCAATATGTTCCAACCACAGTTTCCCTTCCCTTCATTTCTCCCAGCTACCCAGCATTTACCCTTTCCTCTGGATTCACTCCTGCTCTGTCTCCTTTCAGAAAACAATAGGCCTCCAAGAGACAACATTCAAAAACAATATTTATATAAAAATTGAAAACTAGACAAAAGCCCTGAAATCCATGCTGGGAAAAGAAACCCCCCAAAAAGAATATAGTTCCAAGATCAGGCAAGTATCAAAGATACACCCACTCACAAGTTCGGATTTACCAAAAACACCAAGCTAAGAGCCACAACATATGCACAGTGGACTTGGTACCAATCCATGTAGGGCGTGTGCTGGCCACTTCAGAGTGCTATGAAACAATATGCCTCCTGGTCCCTTGATTCAGTTGGCTTTGTTCTGTATCTATTCTCCATGCCCTCCAACCCCTATAATCTTTCTGTTTCATCTTCTATGGGATTTCCTCTACTCCAAGGGAGTCCTCCATTTAGACTCTCTCTGTAATATCTGGTAGTTGCTTTCAGTATATATTATCTGCTGCCAGATGCTCTCTGATGATGGCTGGACAAGGTATCAATCTCTGAGTATAACAGAATATTAATATGAATCATTCCATTTGGTTTTTGCATTTGTTTGGTTTTTGTTTTGTTTTTCCTTTAAGACCAGTTGTGTTTGGTTCTCTACTAGGTATCTGGCCTATTCAGTCTCCAGTTCCTGGCCATCCAAGCAGTGTCTGGAATGAGAACCCTCTCATGAAGAAAACCTCAAGTTATTGCAGACATGGGTTGCTAAATCCCACAAGTTCTGTGTCAACATTGCACCAACACATCTTACAGAAAGGACATATTGTAGGTTAAAAATTTGGTGGCTGAGCTTGTGACTAGGTTTCCCTTTCAGTAGCTTTCAGAGGTTTTGAGGGGAACAATATTATGTACCAGGATCAAACTGGCTTGTTTGGGAATGTCCAACAACTTACCCAAATGTAACCCAGTCCTGACACTGGAAGGTTTACCTGGCTACAAGATATGGCCAGTTCAGACTACTTAATATCCATTATTACTTATCATCTATGAATTTCCTTCATGCAGTTCACTTACATTTACACACATCTGTTCTCTTCATATCCCAAGCACCACTCACCCCGAGTCCATCTTCAAATGTCTATTATGTTTCCTGTTCCTAGGGAGATTCTTATGTTTCCACTAAAGTTCTTCTCTTTACCTAAATGATTTGGGTCTATGAATTGTAGTATGGTTATCATTTCCTTAATAGCTAATATCTACTTATAAGTGAATACATAGCTTATTTTTATTCCTGGGTCTGTGTTACTCGGATGATTTTTTTTTTTTTTTTTTTAGTTTTATCCAATGGCTGTTTTCTGCCATTTTTGTTTTTAAACAACTGAGTAACACTCCATTGTATTAATCACCACATTTCCTTTATCCAGTTTTTGTGGAGTATTGAGGAACATATATGTGGTTTCTAGATTCTGCCTAGTATGAAAAATCTACAATGAACATAGTTGAGTAAATATCCTTGTATTAGGAAGGAATTCTTTGGGCTATGCCCAAGAATTGTATAGCTGTGTCTTGAGGAAGGACAATCTCCAATATTCTGAGAAACCATAGTGATTTCTATAGTGGCTATACACATTTGTTCTCCTACCAGCAATAAAGAAATGTTTCTCTTACTCCACGTTATCACCTGAATGAGCTGTCACTTTTTTATTATAATTAATGTTAGGTATTCTGACAAGTATAAGATTGAATCCTAAAGTAGTTTTGATTTTCATTTCCCTGATGGCTAATAATGCTGGACATTTAGGTATTTCTTAGGCATTTGAGATTCCTGTATTGAGAATTCAAAGCTTTAGAGTTGAACAGCATTGAAAATTATAATATTTTTTTTGATATCTAATTTCTTGAGCTCTTTATATATTTCGTTATTAGTCCTTTATCAGGTGTGGAGTTGGTGAGAAACCATTGTTTCTCATTCTGTAGGTTGCCATTTTGTCAGATTAACTGTATTTTTCCTTATCTTTTCAGCTCCATGAATTTCTATTTATTAATTGTTGATCTTAGTATATGTGTTATTGCTGGTGTTTGTTCAGAAAGTTTTCTCCTATGCCAATTCATTCAAAGCTGTTCAGCATTTTTTTTTAAGTTAGGGTCAGTGTGTATCATTTTATATTGGGGTCCTTGGTCCACTTGGACTTAAGTTTTATGGAGTGTGATACAAATCTATATGCATTCTTCTACATGCATCCAATTTGGACAGCACTGCTTATTGAAAAACTTTTTTTTTTCCATGTGTATTTCTTGCTTCTTTTATCAAAGGTCTGATGGCGATAGCTGTGTGGAGTTAACTCTCAGTCTTCAATTCAATTCCATTGATCGATATGTAAAAACAGTTTATGCCAATATCATTCAGTTTGAATTACTATAACTTTGTAGTACAGCTTGAAATCATTAATGGTTAGACTTCCAGCAGTAATTTTATTGTACAATTTTGTTTTAGGCATGCTGGTTTTTTTGCTTTCCAACATAAAGTTAAAAATTACACTGTCAAGATTTGTAAAGAAGTGTATTAAAATTGTGATAATGATTGCAATGAATCTTTAGATTGCTTTTGGTAGGATGGACATTTTTACTATGTTAATTATACCAGTCCATGAGCATAAGTTTTCTTCTTATGTCTTCTTCAATTTTTTTCTCCAACGACTTGAAATTTTTCATCATACATGTTTTTGACTTGCTTGACTAAAGCTACCCCAAGATATAATGTCATTTGAGTCCATTGTGGAAGGTATCATTTACCTGATTTCTATCTCAAAGTTATCTAGTGTAAGTCACAGGGTCGTTTATGTATACTACCTACCATTTGCAAATTAATAATAATAATAATAATAATAATAATAAATGTGACTATTCCTTGACAATTTATATTCATTTGCTCTTCTACTGGTATCTTATCCTCTAACTAAAACTTCAAAGACTTTATTGAATAGATATGGACAGTGTGGACAACCTTGTCTTATTCTTAATTTTTGCTTTGAGTTTATTTTCATTTAACTTGACCTTGGCTATAATCTTGCTTTTAATATCCTTAATTTTCTTTTGAAATACCCCTACCTGATCTCTCCAGTACTTTTATCCTGAAGGGCTATTATATATTTTCAAAGACCTTTTCTATATCTAACTAAATGATTTTTTTCTTTCAGTTTGTTTGTAAGGTAAATAATCTTTACTGATTTTCCTATTTTGATATACCCCTGCATCTCTAGAATTATGTATACTTGGTCATGGTAAATTATCTTTTTGATGTGTTACATGATTTAATATTTTATTGATTATTTTTGCATGCTTGTAAGGGAAATTATAGTGTAATTCTTTCTCTTTCTTTTTTGTTAACTCATTATTTGGTTTGGGCATTAGTGTAATTATGGCCGAAGAAAAATATATTCGATCATGTTTCCTCTGTCAATATTTTGTAGAACTATTTGGGGAATATTGACCTAAGCTTATCTCTGAAAGTCTGGTATCATTCTGTACTAAAACTTTCTGATATTAGGAATTTTGGTGAGAAACATTTAAATGGTTGTTTTTATTTCAATGGAAGTTAAAGATCTATTTAAGTTATTCTATCTATTTTCTTTATTAAATTGTCTCTCTGGAAAATTACACCTTTTTTCTAATTTGTTGGTTGTACAAGATTTTACAGTATGTACTTATGATTCTCTGGATTTCCTTGGAATCTTTTATGTCACCACTTTTTCATTTCTGATTTTATTCATTCAGACATTGTCTCTCTGTCTTTAAGCTAGCTTGGATAGAGATTTGTCTAGCTTGTTGATTTCTTGAAAGAGCCAACTCTTTGTTTCATTAATTCTTTGTCTAACTCTCTTCACCATCATTTTATTGATTTCATCACTCAGTTTAATTATTTCTTGACATCTATTCCTGTTGAGTGTGCTTACTTCTTTTTGTTATGGAGATTTCAGGTGTGTTGTCAAATTTCTAGCGTGAAGTCTCCGTTTTTTTTCTTGGTAAGAACTTGGTGATATGAACTTTCCTCTTAGCATTGCTTTCATTGTATACATGTGTTTGGGTAACTGTGCATTCATTTTCGTTTAATTCTTTATCTCTTTTTGTCCAATTTTTTATTCACTAGGGAATTTTTCATTTTCCATGAGATTGTAAATTTTTTGTTGTTTCTTTTGTTATTGATATATATTCTATTTTAGTCTAATTGGATTCAGATTATTATTTCAGTTTTCTTGTATTTGTTGAAGAATGTGTTCAATTTTGGAGAACATTCTATTAGGTGCTTAGAAAAGGATATATTATGTGCTTGGGTAAAATATTCTCTAAATATGTTGATCTATTTGGTTTATACCATATGGTATATTTCTTTGTTTAGTTTTTGTCTCTATGAACTGCCCTTCGATGAGAATGGGATGTAGAAATATCCCAGTTTCTCTGCATGAGGGTTCAAAGGTGTTTTAAGTTATGATAGAATTTCTTTTACAATAGTGAGTATCCTTCTGTTGGGACACAAATGTTAAGAATTGAGAAGACATTCTTGTTTATTTTTCCTTTGACAAGTATGTACTGTCATTCCACATCTTTTTTTCTTAGTTTTGGTTTGAAATCTATTTTAATGAATACCAACTTTCTTCTCAAGTATATTTGTTTTTGATCCACTTTTCCAACCATTAACCTGAGGTAGTATCTATCTTTGATGTTTAGATATGTTTCTTTTATTTAGCAGAAGGATAGAACTATTTTCACATCCATTTCATTTTCTTTGTCTTTTTACTTGTGAATTGAGATTATTGATATTGAGAAATATCAATTTTGAATTATTGTTTATTTCCATTATTTCATTATTGTTGGTGGTGGTGGTAGTGGTTTGTGTGTTTCCTTTAAGTTTTCTGGTGTGAGATTATTTATTTCTTTTCTTTTCAGATGTATAGTTTTGATATGTGCTTTGTTTGTTTTTGTACCTTCTATATGACTGAATTTGTTGTTAGATATGATTTAAATTTAATTTTATCATGGAGTATCTTCTTTCTACATCTGTGATTATTGAAAATTTTGCTGGGTATAGTAATATTGGCTGGCATCTTTGATCTCTTAGAGTCTTCAGCAGATCTTTTTGGGCCTTTGCAGCTCTTAGAATATCCATTGGGAAATCAGTTTTATTACTCAGTTTTTCTCCTTTGTAACTTTTAATATCCTTTCTTTGATCTATATTTTTAGTGATTCGAGGGGACATTTCTAGCCCAGATCAATTTGGTGATCTGTAAACTTCTTATGCCTCTATAGTCTTCTCCATCTTTAGGTTAGGGATATTTTCTTCTATAATTTTTTGAAAATATTTGTTGGGCCATTTTAGTGGGCCCTTTTCTTCCTCTATTCCCTAGAATTCCAAGTTTCTAGAATATTTTGTATTGGGATTATTTTATATTTAACATTTTCTTTGACCAATGTATCAATCTTCTTCTATCTTATCTTCGATGACTGAGATTCTCTCTTCCATCTCTTTTATTCCTTTGGTGATGGTTGGCTTTTTTGTTCCTGTCTGAATTCCTAACTTTTCATTTCCAGAATTCCCTCCCTTTGTGTTTTCTTTATTGCTTCATTTTCCATTCTCAGGTCATAAACACTTTTAGTTATATCTTTAAATATTTGTCTGTATTTTCTTGCATTTTAATGGATTTATTCATTATCTTTAAGGATGTCTACTGTCTTTGTATACTTTCATTTAATATTTTTTTCTTGTACTTCAGCTATGTTGGACAACTCATTGCCTGCTTTGGTTGGACAACTGTGCTCTAGTTGAGATATATTGTCCTAACTCATATGGATTGTATTTTTACACTGTCAACTATTCATTTGGGTTTGGAGTAATTATAGATCTAGGGACTAATTTCTTGTTTGATATCTTTTTTGGTTGGGTGTTTTGTTCTTTGGTTTCTGTTTCCTAACTGGATTTTCAGAAAGTGTGTTGCCTGTGTGTTGCCTGTGGCTGACCTGCTAGGCGACTTGCATGTTCACAGGGAATGTCAGTTGGTGTTGGAGATAGGGGAGTCAGGCAGGGATGGTCTCTGGAATCCACAAGTGGCATAGAGAAAAAGAGAAGGGAAAATGCAGCTTGTGTTCTCTTTCAGTGCTTGGGAGGAGTTCAAGAGATTGGTCTCAAGAATAAACAGAACACAGAAGGTCTATATGCAGGCTACCTCATATTCTGGCAGGGGTGGTCTGTGGTTGTGTTTGAGGTGTCCTTTGGAACTGTACACTGAAATACAGTGATATGTAAGGCCTAGTATTCCAGGGGAAGGTGGTCTGAGGGATCTGCAGAAGGTATGAAAGAGGAGGAAGTGAGTCTGTAGCTGGTGCACTGTTTCAGTGCTTTAGAGGAACCTGAGAGATTGGGGAAACCTTAACTATCTAATCTATAACTTTACAGAATTGCAAAGATCAACTCTGTTATTTTTAAATAATTGCTTCAGTATCGGAACGTATAAAAGACAAAACATTGATGGACTATAAAGCTGAGATACCTGCCAAACTAAACCTTGTATTTGTGATTAAGATATTGTAAAAATAAAATAGTGACATGATTTTATTCCAATGTCAAATTGTGATAGTATTGGAATATTATACAAGTTATCTCAAATTCCAAGAGCAGTGAGTGATTTTTCAGGTAAGCATCAAATATCTACTCACTAGTCAATCATTCTCCATTCTATTTCTTTGACCTAGAAGCAAATGTTTATGCAGGTTTCTACACACTAGCTACTTCAAGACCTTCATTTAGATTCATAGATTAAATCTTCATGATAGCCCTACTCACTGTGACTATGAGTCCCTAAAAACAGACGGGCCTAAGCATCCTGCTAAAGGTAGAATTCATCATAGACAGAAGATGATCTTAGCTTTATCACTGAAAAGCCAATCTCTTAAACACTATGTGTTGCGGGAAATATTTAAAATGGCAGCTCTCGTTCTTTCTTGCGAATTGGGACCACCATGTTCCCTAGCTGCTCAGCTCAGACTGCTGACTCAGGCGGCCAGAGACACCGGCCTTGCCACCCATGAGATGCCAGGATGGGAGATGCCCCTGCCAATCTTTCACACTGTCTGCACAAGGCTGGGCTTTGTTCAGACCATCCCGTCATCCATGTGGGCCCGGTAGGAAATGAGACACTGATGCTTAAGTATCAATCAAAGGATTTATATAGTTGGTAATTCTCAATAACAATATGCTCACATAATTATAGATGTTCCCCAATTAACTAACCTAGATATAAATTGTTAGCCATGACTGCTCCCGGTACATGAATGATCATCCATGGCGCCTCCTACATCTCTCTGTCTCTCCCTCGACTCTCTCCTCCTCTTCCTTTTCCTCTTCTTCTCCTTACTCCTCCCACCTTAGCTCCTCCTATAACTATGATATTCTAATTCTCACATGGATTTCCTTTGTGAGAATATAGAGATAGGTGTGTGTAGAATCATGACAAATTTAGCTAGTAGATAAGGGGAATTTCAAAGTCAGATGCAGAAATTCAAAACACAGGAAGCAGAAGCAAGAGGAGTTATGTAAGAAGTTTAATGATTCATAGAACTTCAAATAAATTTCAAATTGATTTTGCCTATTTCTTTTCAACCAATATTTCCTGCCACAATTAGGATTAAAAAAATTGCCCAGCTTTGAAAAACAGGTATAATCAGCATAGATAACTAATCAAATGTCAACTGTGCTATCTGTTCTTTTGATGAAAAGAACTGTGTGCACAGTTACATTCCTTTAAAGATTATTTTGTGTTCTAATCATGGTTATAAAATTGTAACATTTTATTTAAAGTGTATTTTACTTATTAAAGAAATACACTGTTGTTGAATATACATTTAAACTACCATAAAGGCATATAAGAAAATGAGACATGGTTTCCTGTCCTTTCTACACTATTACAAATAAAACTACTATGAAATGCTTTATCTTCCTTTCATACCATTTTCTTGATTTACATCAGGATACAGAATACTTGAAGGGTTTCATGCCTTGTCACTGCCTATTTTGGGTTTTAAAACTACTTTTTATTTTCTTCTTTTTATTTTTGATATTATACTATAATTGCAACATTTCTTCCATTTCTTTCTTCCCTGAAAACTCTTCATTTTGCTTGCCCTGTTCCAAATTTATGGTCTCTTTTTTATTACTTGTTATTCCATATATATATATATATATATATATATATATATATATATTTACATGTATACATATACATGCCTGTTTATGTGACTTTATATGTATATATAATATATATTTATAAATATAATCTGTAGTCTGTGTAATGTTCCTTGTATATATGTTTTCATTGCTAAATATTTGTAACTAGGTAACTAATTGGTTTGATCTTCTAGGGAGAAGACAATTTCTCTAGCTTACAAAATTTCTTAGTTACTTGTAGTTCTTTGTGAAGGGTTAAGACCTATTGGAGCTTTTCCTATCCTCTTTAGTGTCTCTGTTGATGTCATCATTTTTCACCACATGTTTGAGCAGTTATGTTGGTGAGACTATGTATTTAGCTTCTGGTGCCATTGGAGACTAATTCTCTTACAAAATTCAGTCATCTTCTGCTGCTTAAAATCATTTTGGCCCTTCTTCTACAATGTTCCCTGAGCCTTAGTTGAGGGAGTGTTTTGTAGATATAACCAATGGGACTGGACTCTAAAACTTTGTAATATAATTAGTTGTTTGCTGTAGGGATCTGAGTCTATTGCAAAAATAACCTTCCATGATGAAGGGTTAAGACTACAATAATCTTTGTGTTGAAGGACAAATGTTTAGACTGTTGATAAAAATTAAACTGCTTAACTAAAGTTTTGGTTGTAGGTTCTCCTTCAATATTCTTAACTTCACCAGCACTGAGTACTGAGATAGGTTTCCAGTACCAGTCATGGGTTTCCCCTTGTTTATCAGGTCTTAAGTCCAATTAGAGAGATGGTGGTTACTGTCAAAGTATGCATGTACTATTGCCCCCTTAGGGTTTTTGTGCCATACTGGTCAACGATGTTGTGTATAGGCATCATAGCTAGGTAGGATTGTTGATTGACCTGTCCTTGGTTTGCATGAATAATGTTCTTAGATACAAGGATAGCAAATTTTCAGGGATGTGGCATTCAGTTCATTTTAGGTTCATATATCTCTAAGCCCTGTTTCTGATGGGCTTAATATCTTCAGCAATAGAGATATACCTTCTATCTCTGGTGAATAACCAAGGGAAATAGAGTAGGCTGTGTGTTTGGGAGTCTTGTAGAAACCCCTGGCCAACAACTCAAATAGGGCTTCTCATATCTCGCATTGGGGTTTTTGTTAGATGATTCCTGACTCTTGGAGGAAGTATTGCCATTCCAATTGAGAGAAGTTCATTTAAAATGTATAAATATATATACACATTTATATATATATATATATACATATATATATTTATATATACATATATATATTTATGCATATATATGTACTTATACTTATAATGCATATGTTTATATGTATTATAGTTTCTTTTTTAAAGGTAAATGGTTCACAGTATGAATTTTTATGGCCTACATCCTTATTGTTATTATTATTAACTTCCTCCCTCCTAGTGTATGTACTTTCTTCACCATAACTGAAGAATTCTCTTTCCTTTTCTCTGATCAGATCAAATATTATGCTACACACTTTCTATTGCTCCTAAATGCCCTTCCCTCTTATCTTGCAATGGTGATATTTTGCACTTTTTTGTTTTTTTTTATTAAATACTATGTATTGTCATTTGAGGATTTGAAGTTGTAAACTACAATGAGAGAGAAAAGGCAGAATTTGTTTTTCTGGGTTTGAGTTACATCTGTCAATAGGTTCTTTTCTAATTTCATCCATTTACTTGAAAGTTCGGGATTTAATTTCTCTTTATAACTGAGTAGTATTCTGTATTGAATATGTATCACATTTTCATTGTCCAATGTCAATTGAAGAAAGTTTAGCTTTATTCCACTTTCTCTATTACTGTAAATAGAGTTACAATAAAACAGCTGAGAAAGGAATAGAAGAAACTACTATTCAATTCTAATGATGCCTCTAATTATATCATCCTCTTTCTTGATTTCCATGAATTTTTAACTGTTAAGGCTTTCTCAAGTGTGAGTCAAGCTTAGAGAAGTTTATAGTAGTACAGGATATGTGGACAGTCTCTGCTTGCTGATAACTAAGCATACCAGCCTGTCTTGGACTGACTCATTCCCCAAATATTAGAATTTGAACAATGGCTTTCCTAAAATTCAACTAATCAAACAATCAGGCTTACTTTTTGTTACTGTCAGAGAATAAAAAATGACACAGTAAGTTATTATAACACAGTGAACTTACTCACAAAGCTTAAAATGGTAAGTTTTGGTCATATAAATTTAAGGACTGTGAAAGTATTAACTATATATAATGAATATTCTGATAATTTTAGGTTGAAATGAAAATGTTGATTTATGGCCTGTGATGGTTACTCATTACTGTCAGGATGATGGAGCTGATATAAAGGAAGACATAAGCATTATAGATAACTTTAATGGATTTTCTCAATCAGGTCATTTAATATAGAAAGACCCAACCTAAGTGTAGGTGGGACTTTCTAATAGCAGTTAAACTAATAGATATTCAAAGGAGATGGTTTTCTTTTCTGATTTTATGGGTTTTTTTTGTTTGTTCCCACAATTGGTTACTCAGTTACTATGTCACTTGTACTGTTTTAGCTGCTGCATTAATCCACTTGTGTAACTCAGCTTCTTTAGTCTTCTATCGATGACTGGAAATCATTGGATTTCTGGTAGTTTTCCATATCTTCAGCAACATGTAGAGGACATATATAATATTCATCCTTGTGAGCTTCATAGCTATTTTGTACTTGACCCTTCTAATGTGAAGACAGCCACTCTTTTATTACTCAAAACATTTTGTACAATCAAATCTAATACTTATCATTTTAATATTTGTTTAACTATTTCTCTATTACTGTATGGAATGCTGACTATAACAGTGCCATTTGTTTATAAGAAATACAAATTTCATACTTCAAAATATTCTGTGTGTCCAATGCTGATATGAGTGTGTGTGTGTGTGTGTGTGTGTGTATGTGTGTGTGTGTCTTCATGTTACATTGCACATATAGAGATCTGAGTACAAATTGCAGTATAGCTTTATAATATATTCTTGTCATTCTTGTTATACTAGATATCAAATAAATGTTCCTAGGTGAAATTTTGAGATAAAATATTGAGATATTCAAAGATTTCTGACTCTTTTTAAACTAAAACTTAGAGAAAAAATGGTTCTGAATGATGTATTAAGTAATATTTACCCATAAATGCTTTATAATCACATGTTAAGATTACCCTGCATCAGAGAACATATTTGTTAATGTTTATAAATTCAATAATTTCTATGTAGATATTATTTTAATAATCACTGTACTTACCTAGGAACTAAGAATTCTACATACAATGATTGTTTTCTTTTGCTAAACTTGGATTCATCATCCCTATGAAATCAAGATTTAAGCTTCCTGTTTTGCAAGCACAGAACATTATAAAGAGATTTGAGGATTCTGTTGTTTTATAAGTCATAGTGAATTAGCACTAGATGAGCAAACATTAATCACTGAAACAGACTCCTGGAAGGAAAACCAAAGGTTATATAGTTAAATCTCTGGACTATAAGTAGAATTTCTTGAAATTAGCCTAGACTGATGGGTGTCTGTCCAAGCCATTACAGGTTAAACGATATCAAAAATCTGTGAACATCAATGCCTAAGTGGAATGTATGGTGGTAATTTATATAACTCAAAAGCAAGGTCATTCATCAAAATGATACAGTCACCTGAATATATGAAAAAAATCGATTTGACTGGAGAGTAGTTTAGTAGGAGAAAGGGATTCAGAACCATAAATTTTGAACTAGAAAATTTTGTGAAAATGAGAGTTTACATATAAAATTTCTTTTATTGATTATGTATTTCTGTGTAACAAGCCACTACAAACTTCAAAAAACAATATAAAAATTAAATTTATTTATCAAAGTATGTGTATGTGGCTATATCCACCTCTCTGTGTTTGTCTATCTGTATATGTGTATACAGATTTAAGTATGGATGACCCATATGGAGTGGTACTGTTATGAGCTGTGGTCTTGTTGGAGGAAATGTGTTACTGTGGGGCTGAGCATTGAAACACTTCTCCTAGCCATGTGGGAGCCAGTCTTCTCCTTTCAACCTTTGGGTGAAGATGTAGAGACCTCAGATCCTCTAGCATGATGCCTACATGGATGCTGCCAACATCTTTGCCATGATAATAAAGGACTGAACACCTAAACCTGTAAGCTAGGCCAATTAAATGTTGTCTTTTATAAGAGTTGTCTTGGTTATTGTGTCTTAGCACAACAATGAACACTCTAAGAAAATGTGTGTCTGCCTTTGTAATTACCAGACTTTTCCTCCTGAGCCATCTTGATAGACCCAAACAACAATTTTAAAAGATCTTAAAAATCACTTAAAAGAATCACAGTTGATCTGTTCACTTGGCACTGTAACTGCACGAGGATTGAAAGAAAAGATACTATGTGGTGCAATACTTCCTCTAGGTTATGCTGATTTCACTGGTAGAAAGCAAAACAACTTTCTCCCGAGTATATCATATATAAAAACCAAAAGCATTCTTAGTAACCATCTTATGAGTGAGACATGACAACACCATTTGTCAACATATTGGGGGTCATGAAGTCTATATACAACATACAAATTTTCTTTTGTATCAACTAAATAGTGTATACATTAATCCTTTGGATTAATTTGATATACTTAATAAACACCAATTGACAAAATAAAATATTTGCCTTTAATTTACTTATCAAGATATGGATTACATTTGAAAACTATCTTTAAGCCAAGCAATGGCTTCAATTTCAAGTAACTTTAAGTTACCAAGAAATATTAAATAAGACACTTAAACATATAAATGATGTACAGACTAAAAGAATTGGAAACATGGGGTGTTGCTTTGAAACCTGGTGTTCAAACAGAGTAAGGTGATAATGGAGTTGGTAGAGAAGACTGAAGATATAAACTTTGTGCAGAAGGAATTCTAAGCACAAGAATGGATACCACAGCCAAAGTGAATACAAAAATCTTCAGGCAAAATTAAGTCTAGAAAACATAGCTGACCATGGTTATATTGAGGAAAATATTTATAAGGTCAATTTGTTCATTATGTCTGGCAAAATATAAGAAGAGAGTAAGGTATAGAAAAGTAAAAATATCCTCACTATGTGGGTGCTTCATAAGTGCCAAGCCTGCCTTTGGAGGGACATACTGATGTTTGTGACCCATGTTACCACTGAGGTCCATCTGTACATTCATGGTCTGTGCTTTACCCTAAAGCTATGCTAATGTCTGTAGGTAGGCCATGTTTGCACTAGGGGCCATACAGATCTCAGTGGTTTGTACTGCCAGTGGTTTGGGCAGGCATGAGTAGTGGTCATGGTTTCAGCTGTCAACAGAGTCCATCTGGAGGACTGAAATGCATGCTCCCACTGACTGTGAAGAGCATGAGGATGCTTTTGCTATGATATTGATGTTTGCACACATGATTGAGTAGGAGGGAGATGAATAGCTTCTGTGACAACCTCTATCCACACCAGACCTCCCCTCACCAAAATAAACAAACAAAGAAACGAACAAATAAATAACAGCCTAGACTAGAAGACACTGAAGAGTACACTTAAGAAGTCTTGTTGGACTTAAACAAGTCCAACAAGTTGAACAATTGAAGTGTAGCTCTCTAGAATAGATGGCTTCAGGGAAGAGTGCTAGAGTAGAGCTCAGTAGTATTGGGCCAGGGTGCTGAGAGTTCAGCCATGCTCCAGTGAATATACAAACTACAATGTAAAATTATTTTTATTTTATTTTACTTTCTTTTGGGCATTAACATTAGTTGGTGGTCAGCCATGGAAGATGTGGGAAGGGAGTATGATCAGGATTCATAATGTAAAATTCCCAGAGGATCCATAAAAAATGTTATGTTTAAAAAAAAAAGAACAAAATTAAAAACTTCAGTTTTTAAACATAGATACATTTACATCCATAGAATTCCTAGGTAGCTATTTACAGGATCAATGGCAAAGATATCTTCACGTTACAAAAAAATCAAATAAACTATAGCCAGGGATAGCAAATCATACATATTACTTTATGCATTTGAGAAACTCAAACAGGATGCTAGCTGCTAGTTGGAGGCCATCTTGGACTACAATGTGAGTTCTGGTTCAGCCTGGTCTGAAATGTAAGAAATATACCTGTAAATCCATCACTTGGGAGGCTGATATGGAGGACCATAAGTGTATTTTAGGCAGGTATTGTATGTACAAAGCTTCAAGGAATCCTGATCTGTGTTGCAAGGTTCTGTTTTTAAAAATAAAACGTGAAAAGAAGAGATCTGATAATTGAAATAAAGCATGTCATTATTAAATATAAATTAATATCTATGTGTAGATATAAGGTATAAGTCTTTTTTAATAAATCCTAAATTAAGTTCTTCACAAGTAGAGAAATAAATTGCTCCTAATCTAGGAAGGATATTGTTCAAGAGAACTCAGGTTTGCTGACCAAGGTTGATAATGGCCTGATGTGAAGACATTTGCTGAGGATGTCTTTTCTCTAAGGAGATGAATACTAACTTACTACATTAATTTCAGATAAGCACAATTTTTTTTCTAACTTTCCACTGCATTTTTCACTTTTAAATATTATTTCCTTATTTTTATTATTATACCCAAATGATATCATAAATGTATCATAATTAGATAAAATCCCCCTTTCTTCTACTCCCTGAACCCTCCCATATATATCTATTTGCTTTATTTCAAATTCAAGGCTTATTTTTTCTTAAATGTCATACACACACACACATACACACACACACACACACACACACACACACACACACAGAGCTCAGCCTACATAATGTCATTTATATTTATGTTTTTCATCCTTTTAAGTCTTAGTTTTGTACTGTAGCAGTTCTCACATCTTGATAGTTTACCTAACTCTAGACCTAAAACATTATAAGATAATGATAATGGTGTCAGTAGTCATGTACTAACAGTTTGATAAGAGCTGAGTCTAAAAAGGTAATCAGCATATTTTCTATATGAAAGGATGTTTTTGAAGCAAGGTACATTTTAAATTTTCATTTATACATTTGATTCTTTTCAATACATACTTGCCTTTCTCACATCCAGGAATGTATATAACATCCCTTTCTATAAATATGCATGGTCTTCTGACTTATATGTACAATAAAGTACAATGAAAGTGAGGCATTCACGGCTTCATCTTAAAATACACATTAGTTCCATTCAAATCTCTACACAGCTCATATGTAAAAACATTCAGTGTTCTTAACAGTTTCAATCTGCTTTTAATAGCCTAGCATTCCCAATTACAGGACAACATATTATTTTGAAATTTTCAAAAAAATGACTTTTAGCATATTTGTGTGTGTATGTGTGTGTGTGTGTGTGTGTGTGTGTGTGTGTGTGTATGTATGTATGTATGTCTGTATTCAAGTGTATATATGCCTGTGAGTCATCTAAAAATGATGTTTGAGGCAGCAAATAGCTGCCTGATGTGGGTTCTAGGACCTAAAAATGAGTCTTCTAATAGTCATATTCTAACCATTGATATATCTTCCCAGTCCTTCTCACAAGTTTATAAATTTTAAACGTGACTTGATCATTTTATGGCATACTATTGTTGCTATTTCAAGTTTAATTTGAAGAAAAATGAGATGTGGTAGAACCTGTGGTAGTAAAATTTTTAAACCAAATCTTTTTTTCCTTTTGTTATGTTTCCAGATTCTCTCCACCTCCTCACATCCCCAATCTAGGTTACTTTTCTTTCTTTCTTATTAAAAGAAAGACACAGAGGGGAACAAACAAGAAACATACATAGAAACCCAAAAAATTGAAATCAAAACATATAATAGAAAGACCAATAAGAGAAGCAATGTCCAAACAAAGCAACAAGAAACAAAAAGTCTACAAATCACTACTGAGTTTATTTTGCTTTGAACAACTACTCTTGGGCATGGAACATACCCAGAAGTGTGTTTAGTATACCCAGTAAGAGTCCATTTTAGAAAAAATAATTTTTCTATGCAAATGGACATCTAGTGCAAATATCTCTTTAATCAGAGGTGGGAACTCATATCCAAACTACCACTCTTTTCTCTTAGTCCTAAGACCCTGTCTGCCTTGAACATGTGAAGGCATGTTCTCCTTGGATACTGCCACAGTCTTTATGAGTTCATATTTGTAACAATACTGTTATGCCTGGAATATACTTTTTTCTGTGGAAAAAAAAAGTATCTACTATACTCTTTCTCCCCCACAGATCCATGAACCTTGAGAGGAGGACTTTGGTGAGGACATGTCATATATAAATTAATTTGTGAGATGTATTTTAAGCTCGAATGTTTATTATAATATGTGGTAGGGAGAGATTTGCCTTTTTCAAGGTGTATCTGTTCTCCCTACTTTATCTTTATCTCTACATGTGTAGGGAATTGAATTTAACAACATGAAGTTTTATATGTTCTTTCTCTTCTTTTTAAACTGTTAGATATACATCAATGCCATCTGACAATGGTGTGCATGTGAGAGGACCTCATCTGAATAAGGATGTAGGGAGAAAAACATATGGCCTATGTTTTGTATACACATGGGTAACATGTGAAGTAAGCACCAATGTGAAGGTGATACTTGGCATGGTCTGCTTGACTATCCTCTAGTTTTTATATTAGTGAGAATTTTTTTCTTTCCTAGCAGCTACCTTGGAGTACAAGAGAAGTACTTTCTGGGTAAGAATACTCAGGAGGATTGACATCTTATTCTTTTGGCGTCAGGCCTCAGGGAATGAGTTTAAAAGGCACTGGAAGTACCAATAGTTAGGAAACTTAGACTGACACATTGGCAGTAACAAAAGGAGGTCTCCACACAGCGTCAGTAGTTGTGGCAGTAAGTGGTTCGAGCAGGGTGGCCTTTACCAGAAAAGAAGTGGGTGATGAGAGGAGTCACTTTTATCTTTTTGAGAGATAGAGGCATTTCAGAAAGCCTTTTCAAAGTGCTTTGTGTTGCCAATACTGAGAAAGAGTACATGAAAATGTGTTTTCAAGAATGAATGTGGAGTTCTTCTCTGGTCACCAAAAGCCTCTCAGGCTGCAGTAAAGAGAGGTGTATGTTTTTCTCATGTTCTCACTTACTTCACTCAGTTTGCACACTTGTTCTCAGATTGAAGAGGAAATGGAAAGGAGTAAAAGGCACAAGCATAGTGTTTAAGGGCAAGTGGAGTCTTCAGTGAATCCAATTCATGTGCATAGATCAGAAGTGAGTGGCTTAGAAAGATTATAATAGTAGAGTAGTTTAGGTGAATGCAGAGCCAGGTGTGAAAGGACAATCATGTAGAGTTGAGGTGAGATAAAGAAGGAGAATCGGCTATGTAGTTCCAGTGATAGAAGTTTCAAAATCTGATCTCTGTATTCATACGAGCACTGTGCTAAACTGTGCAGAAGAGAATCTATCTACCTATGAGCTGAGGCCATTCTTTTGCATTTGCATGTGGGTGCAATGTTTTCATGCATTTTCACATTTACATGGGAAGATGTGTATTCTGATATACATACATGTGTGTGGATACATGCAAATATAGACCCAAGGTAGATATTATATCTTCTTCAATTGTTTATCACTCATATTTAAAGCAGGTTATCTCACTGAGCATATAGGTGACCATTTTGGCTAGTCTAGCTACCCAACATTCTCTGAGGATCTCCTGTCTCTGACCTACATGCTCTGGAATTGCAGTTTGGCTGTAGCCCACCTAGTATTTATGATGCTACAGGTGAACCTGAACTCTGGTCTTCACATTTGTAGATGATTATTTGACTGAATTAAAACTACAGGAAGTAAAAAAAAATCCTTTATTAAAAATGTGTCCTCTCTTATGATTAGTGTTATAGTCTTATTGCAATTTTTCATTTTTTATTGAATGACTTGAAGACTACTAGTAGACTGGTAGATGTCAAATGTTGTTTGATCAAATCAGAAATCACGTGGCTTTGTTGTTAGATCTCCATCGAATTAGCACCCTTTGCTATAGAGTAAATGCAGAAAGATAGTGATAGGCTCTCTTGAGAGTCTACATGGATTAGTGTAGACTAATTAGGGATACCCAGAATTTGACAATCTTCACATTGATAAATATTCTTTTCCTTTTTTCTATCTGTTGTCTGCTAACAACTCTATATACCTAAAATCACACAAAGTGAATTATGATGAAGACATAACCATATTGTGATTTTCCACTTATATTTTTAGAGGATAGCATTACTGTAAAAACTCATAGAATACACAAAAAAGCATGTTTATGTAAATATTAATATTTTTATTTAAAAGGATTTCATTTGCCCCTAAGATATATTTTGTTACACTTATTTATCTAAGAAGAGTATTAAAAATATTTTTAGATTTAGTGGAATTACTCTAAAAAGTTAAGAATATGTAAGATTATCTTAAGAAAATTAGTTTAAACATTAGGAAACAAACATGTACACAGATATGTCTGCAAAAACATGCTTCTATCATTTCAGAAATGATATAGATTAAATTGTATAGACTAAACTTTAGTGGACAAAAGCATGTTCCAAGAGATCAAATTGTGTGTGTGTGTGTGAGTGTGTGTGTGTGTGTGTGTATGACTGTGTGTTTGTGTGTTTCTGTGTAATATAGCCTCTTTATTCTGATCTTACATCCATGTCAATATTTGCCTAAAACATTATGTTTTATTCATAAAGTGACATTAATTTTTATAAATTTAACTTTTATTCACCTAAAAATATTGTTTCAGAGGCTTACTGCTAGTAAGTTCACATTTTCTAGTTCATTCTAAATTCTTTCTTTTTTATTTTTATTATTTATTTATTTATTTTAAACTCCAGATTTTATTCTCCTCCCAGTCCACCTTCTGACTTTACACATCTCATACCTGCTCCCGGTCCTGTCTTCACAGCGGTATCTGCATCCCCCACCCCTACTCCACCAGACCTCTAAACAATCTGGGGGCTCCAGTCTCTTGAGGGTTAGGTGGATCTTCTCTTAATAAACCCAGAACCGGTAGTATATGGATATACACATATATACCAGAACTCTGCTGTATATGTGTTTGGGGCCTCATATCAGCTGGTATATGCTGTCTGCATGGTTGGTGTTCCATGGGGCCCAGATTAATTGAGATTCGTGGTCCTCCTACACTGTTGCCTTCCTCCTCATCTTCTTCTAGCTTTTCCCTAATTCAACCACAAGGGTCAGCAGCTTCTGTCCACTGGTTGGGTGCAAATATCTACATCTGATTCTTTCAGCTGCTTGTTGAGGGCAGTCATGATAGGTCACTTTTTGTGAGTACACCATAGCCTCAGTAATAATGTCAGGTCTTGGGTCCTCCTCTTGAGCTAGATCCCACTTTGGACCTGTGGCTGGACCTCCTTTACCTCAGGCTTCTCTCCATTTCCATCCTTGCCGTTCTTTCAGACAGGAACAATTATGGGTCAGAGTTTTGACTGTGGTATAGCAACCTCATCCCTCACTTTATGCACTGTCTTTCTGCTGGAGGTCGGGTCTACAAACTCCCTCTCCCCAGTGTATGGCTTTCCATCTAAGATCCCTCTCTTTGAGTCCTGAGAGTCTCTCACCTTCCTGGAGGTGAGAGACATCCTGGAGGGTCCCCCAATTCTCCTACCTCTGAGGTTGCATGTTTACGTTATTTCTCCTGGCCCTCAGGGATTTCAGCCTTTTTACCCCACCCAACACCAGACCAGGTTCTCCTCTTCACCCACAATCCCCTTTTCCTCCCATGTCCCTCCCTCCCCTCTTGTGGTTGCTTTCTTCTCCCTCCCAAGTGGGACTGAGGCATCCTCACTTGGGCCCTTCAGATTGTTGATCTTTTTTTAAGTTCTGTGGACTGTATCTTGGATATTTGGCTTTTTTTTCCTAATATCCACTTAATAATGAGTACATACCGTGCATAGCATTTTTTGTCTCAGTTACCTCAATCATGTTGATATTTTCTAGTTCCATCTGTTTGCCTGCAAAACTCAGGATGTCCTTGTTCATAATAGCTGAGTAGTATTCCATTGTGTCAACGGACCACATTTCTGTATCTGTTCTGTCTTGGGACACCTGGGTTGTTTCCTGTTTCTGGCTATAAACAAGGCTGCTATGAATACAGTGGAATATGTGCCTCTGTGGGTTGGTGGGTCATTTTTTAGTATATTCCCAAGAGTGGTATTGCTGTGTCTTCAGGTAGATCTATTTCCAATATTCTGAGGAACGTCTAGATTGATTTCCAGAATGGTTGTTCCAGTTTACAATCCCACCAGCAATGGAGGAGTGTTCTTCTTTCTCCACATCCTTGCCAACATGTGCTGCTGCCTGAGGTTTTGATCGTAGCCCCTCTGATTGGTATAATAGAGAAACTCAGGGACATTTTGATTTTCATTTCTCAGATTACTAAGAACTTGGAACATTTCTTTAGATGTTTGTCAGTCATTGGAGATTTCTCTTTTGTGAATTCTAGGTTTAGTTCTATACCTCATTTTCGATTGGGTTGTTTAGTTTTCTGGTGGTTAACTTCTTGAGTTCTTTATACATTTTTTGTATAAAGATGTGGGGTTAGTGAAGATATTTTCCCAATCTATAGTTTGTTGATTTGTCTTATTGATCATGTCCTTTGCTTTACTGAAGCTTTCCAGGTTCATGACTTCCCATTGTTAGACCAGAAACATTTGTTGAAGATGCTCTCTTTTTTCCATTGTATATGTTTGACTTCGTTGTCAAAGATCAAGTGTCCATAAGTGTTTGGTTTTATTTCTGGGTATTCAATTCTATTCCATTGATCAATGTGTCTGTCTCTTTAATAATACCTCACAGTTCCTATCAGTATTGCTCTGTAATAAAGCTTGACGTCAGGGATGGTAATTCTCCTAGCCATTCTTTTATTGTTAAGTATTGTTTTCACTATTCTGGCTATTTTTGCCTTTCCAGATGAACTTAAGAATTGCTCTTTTCAGTTCTTTGAAGAACTGTGTTGAGATTTTGATGGGGATTGCATTGAATCTGTAGATTGCCTTTGATAGTATAGCCATTTTTACTATGTTAAATCTGCCAATCCAAGAGCATGGGACATCTTTCCTTTTTCTGAGATCTTCAATTTCTTTCTAGTAACACTCAAAGTTGTTGTCATACAGATCTTTCAGTTGTTTAATTAGAGTTATCACAACATATTTTATATTATTTGTGGCTGTTGTGAAGGGATCTGTTCCCCTAATTTCTTTCTCAGCCTGTTTATCATTTGTATAAAGGAAGGCTACTGACTCATTAGAGTTAATTTTATATCCAGCCCCTTTGCTCAAGTTGTTTATCAGCTGGAGAAGTGCTCTTGTAGAATTTTGGGGGTTGCTTAGTTATACTATCATATCATCTGCAAATAGTGCTATCTTTATTTCTTCTTTTCCAATTTGTATTAAGTTGATCTCCTTTGGTTGTCTTACTGTTCTAGCTAGCACTTCAAATACTACATTGAATAGATATGGGGAGATTGGGCATTCATGTCTTGTCCCTGATTTTAGTGTGATTGCTTCAAGTATCTCTCCATTTAATTTGATATTGGTTGTTGGTTTGCTGTATATTGCTTTTATTATGTTTAGGTGTGGTCCTTGAATTCCTGATCTCTCCAATACTTTTAACATGAAAGGGTGTTGTATTCTGTCAAATGCTTTTTCTGCATCTAAAAAGTTGATCATGTGATTTTTTTCTTTGAGTTTGTTTATATAGTGGATTATGTTAATGGATTTTCATACATTGAACCAACCTTGTATTCCTGGGATGAAGCCTACTTGATTGTGGTGAATGATGGTTTTAATGTGTTCTTCGATTTGGTTTGTAAGAATTTTTTTGCATATTTTTTGCATCAATATTCACAAGCGAGATTGGTCTGAAGTTTTCTCTATCTCTCTCTCTCTCTCTCTCTCTCTCTCTCTCTCTCTCTCTCTCTCTTTTGTAGTGTCCTTGTGTAGTTTAGGTGCCAGAGTAATTGTAGCTTCATAGAATAAATTAATTAGTGTACCTTCTATTTCTATTTTATGGAATAGTTTGAGGTGGGTTCAACTCAGCTTTTCTGGCCCAAATCCTCTCTGAGCTGATTGAATCAATCTGTCTTCTTTTAGCGTCTCAGTAAATTTTTGTGCTCAAACTAACTCTAATATTGTGTTTTAATCTTCTGTCTCCTTGTTTGTTGCAGTTCAGGTAACCACCATTCAAACCATATGTACACCATCTCAGTTAAACAGAAATAGTTTATTGAACATACACCATAATACTGGACATCCAGAACTGCTAAAAGAACTGTGGTCCTAGTCTGCTTTCAGAGTAGGTGTTTTTAAGAAAATTCAGGATCAAAAGCTTAAAGGGTAAGGAGGGGAGCAGTTGTCTTACTAGGCAAAGTATTATCAGTAACCTTTAAGCTGGTTTGTTCTGAGTGAGCTAAGAGGGGATGGTACATGGGTGGTCAACAAGGAATGTGAGAACATTGAGATAAGAGACCTTGAGTATCATAGTCATAACTTTTGGCATATTAGTAGTATTCTTCAGTGTCAGCCACAAAAATCATAGTGAGCTCATATATAGGTGTGGGAAGAACTGTCCTGTGGTTAGCTCTGATACAAGCCATTTTATACATAACAGTTCATATTGACCTTTGATTTAATGGTTCCTATTTAAAGGTGTGTGGAATTTCTTAAGATTAGCAAACCTCATACAGAACACACAGAACAAAACACGATATGTGGTCAGCATGTCCTTCAACCAAGTCATTTTTTCTGTGTCAGTGACTGACAGGCGTGGAACAAAATTGTTACAGCTCTTCTGGGGCAGGGTGAGTTGTCTGAGCATGTCATTCTTATCCTCTGGTTTCAACTGGCTCTGCTCACCTACACTGAACTGTAAGAACTCACAAACAAACTTGACTGCACTGCATGAACTGTACAGAATAAACTGATTCCTAACTGACAGACTGAACTGACTTGCAACTCCTCTCTCTCTTCCTGTACTACTCTTAAGTAGCTTCCCTTTCCTGTGTGCGCTCATGAGAGTTGGGTGTATGATATCACTGACTTATTTTCTCAAATATTCTTCCAACTCTTCACTTCTACAAACTAAACTTACCCACAGTGTTTTAGATTAAAGGTGTGTACTAAGGGTTTGTCTGTATTCCAGTCAGAGCAGCCATGTTTCTGGGTTAAAATTTCTCTAAAATTATTATTAACAGTATATTTTAAATATATTTATTTACAGATGCAGATTCTAAATTGGAGGTTACCACTGTGTCTCACCCAATCAGAGTTTGTGGAACCCTATGAAAAAGGAGGAGGAAAGATTGTAGGAATCAGAGGAGACGGATAAGTGAGAGGAATTTTAATCCATCTATATAGCTGCTCTGTCAAGGGCTCATGTCCAAAGAACTTCTATGTTTACAATATCTGGTCAGAGTGCAGATATACCCTAGATTATAATGTAATCTAGGTGGAATACAGATACACCCTTAATACACACATTTAATCCCTAACAATGAAGGTAAATTTAGTTTGTAAAAGGAAGTATCCATGTTTGAAAATGATGTCTAATTGAGGGGCAGTTAAGAATCAGTGAAGGATTTGTCAGAATGATTTAGAGGTGGAATATGGCCAAATCACATGAGAAGAACATAGGAAGAAGTGTCTACTTATGAGCACCAAAAGATATAAAAGGTGTGGTGTGAGGGAGCAGTTTTACTAGGAAAGTTTTTATAGAGACAGGTTGCAGAGATAACTAACTAGACCCAGATGAAGACAGAATGATCAAAGAATGAGAATGGTCCAGATGATCAGAACATAGTGATAAAAATAATATGAGGCCAATCAGAGCAGTTCAGGTAAAGGTCAAGAGAAGCTGGACTGAATCAATCAGTATGGAAGATTGTACGGAGGCTAGATTGAATCTAGCCTTTCAGGACTAACTCTAGCGATAGTTAGAAAACAGAAAAAGAAATTAGGGAAATGACACCCTTCACAATAGTTGCAAATAATATGAAATACCTTAGTGTGAATCTAACCAAGCAAGTGAAAGACCTGTACAACAAGAACTTCAAGTCCCTGAAGAAAGAAATCGAAGAAGATCTCAGAAGATGGAAAGATCTCCCATGCTCATGGATTGGCAGGATTAATATAATAAAAATGGCCATCTTGCCAAAAGCAATCTACAGATTCAATGCAATCCCCATTAAAATCCCAACTCAATTCTTCACAGAGTTAGAAAAGGAAATTCTCAAATTCATATGGAATAACAAAAAACCCAGGATAGCGAAAACTATTCTCAACAATAAAAGAACTTCTGGAGGAATCACCATTCCTGACCTCAAGCTGTACTACAGAGCAATAGTGATAAAAACTACCTGGTATTGGTACAGAGACAGGCAGGAAGATCAATGGAATAGAATTGAAGACCCAGAAATGAACCCACACTCCTATGGTCACTTGATCTTTGACAAAGGAGCTAAAACTGTCCAGTGGAAAAAGGACAGCATTTTCAACAAATGGTGCTGGTTCAACTGGAGGACAACATGTAGAAGAATGAAAATTGATCCATTCTTATCTCCTTGTACAAAGCTCAAGTCTAAGTGGATAAAGGACCTCCACATAAAACCAGATACACTGAAACTAATAGAAGAGAAGGTGGGGAAGACCCTCGAATACTTGGGCACAGGGGAAAAGTTCCTGAACAGAACACCAATGGCATATGCTCTAAGATCAAGAATTGACAAATGGGACTTCATAAAATTGCAAAGTTTCTGTAAGGCAAAGGACACTGTCAATAGGACAAAACGACAACCAACAAATTGGGAAAAGATCTTTACCAATCCTACATCTGATAGAGGGCTAATATCCAATATATACAAAGAACTCAAGAAATTAGACTCCAGACAACCAAATTACCCTATTAAAAAATGGGGTATAGAGCTTAACAAAGAATTTTCAACGGAAGAAACTCGAATGGCCGAGAAGCACCTAAAGAAATGTTCAGTGTCCTTAGTCATCAGGGAAATGCAAATCAAAACAACTCTGAGATTCCATCTCACACCAGTCAGAATGGCTAAGATTAAAAACTCAGGTGATAGTTGATGCTGGCGAGGGTGTGGAGAAAGAGGAACACTCCTCCATTGTTGGTGGGACTGCAAGATGGTGCAACCACTTTGGAAATCAGTGTGGCGGTTCCTCAGAAAATTGGACATAGCATTACCTGAGGATCCAGCTATACCACTCCTAGGCATATACCCAGAAGATGCTCAAACATATAATAAGGACATATGCTCAACTATGTTCATAGCAGCCTTATTTATAATAGCCAGGAGCTGGAAAGATCCCATATGTCCTTCAACTGAGGAATGGATTCAAAAAATGTGGTATATTTACACAATGGAGTATTACTCAGCTATTAAAAACAATGAATTCGAGAGGTTCCTAGGTAAATGGATGGAACTAGAAATTATCATCCTGAGTGAAGTAAGCCAATCACAAAAGAACTCACATGGTATTCACTCACTGATAATTGGATATTAGCCCAGAACCTTGAAATGCCCAAGATGCAACTCACAGGCCACATGAAGCTCATAAAAAAGGAAGACCAAGTGGGGGTGATTCAGTTCCTAGAAGGAGCAACAAAATACTCAAGGAGCAAATATGGAGACAAAGAGAGGGACAGAAACTGAAGGAGGGGCCATTTGAAGACCTTTCCACCTGAGTATCCACCCCATATGCAGTCACCAAAGGTAGATGCTGATGTGGAAGTGAGGAAGTGCATGCCGATAAGGGCCTGATATGGATGTCTCCTCAGAGGCCTTCAAGAGTCTGACATATTCAGAGGCAGAGGCTCACAACTAGCCATTGAACTGATCATGGGGTTCTCAATGGAGGAGTTAGAGTGAGGACTGAAGGAGCTGAAAGGGTTTGTGGCACCATGAGGAGAGCAACAATACCAACCAACCACCGCTCCCAGGGTCCTAACCACCAGCCTGGGAGCACTTATGGAGGGATCCAGGGCTTCAGCTGAATATGTAAGAGTGGATGGCCCTGCTGGGCACAGATGGAAGATGAGATCCTTGAGCTCATGAAGGCTGGACGCCCCAGGGGTGGGAAGTTTGAGGGTGGGGAAGTGGGAGTGGGGGGGTTGGTGGGGGTTACATCCACGGAGACGAAGGAGGAAGAGTAAGGGGATGTGGGGTTCCCGGGAGGGTGGGGGATGGGGTAAGGGGATAACATATGAGATGTAAATAAAATATCCAATAAAAAAAAAAGAAAAAGAGGAATAGAAAATGAAACAAAACAACAGCTTATGAAAAGAAGACTGACACCCAGTCATTTGGGAGACTGAGGTAGAAAGATTACTTGACTCCAGTAGTTCAAGACCAAGATGAGCAACATAGTGAGACCACTTATCCGAAACAAGAAAAGAGCCAAATCATTTTCATAGTAAAAACCTACAGACACTATCAAAAAAAAAAAAAGAAAGAAAACAGAAAAACAACTCTTGGATCAACCCAAACTATGTAGTGACACAGCTTTGATATACCTCTCATATGATACCTTCATCTGAGGAAATAGAAACAGCATTAACCGAGAGGTTGGGGGAAGGTGGGTAAAGTGTAGAGAAAGGAAGCTATTGTCCATATGTATTATATGAGAGAAAGATATATTTTCAATAATAAAAATGTATCACCTTTTACGCATTTTTGTCTTTTTTCAATGAAAATCACTTGTTTCCAAAATGTTTTAAAAATATCAAAAAAATTTCTAAGAAACATAAATTATGTGCTAAGGTATATTTGTCATTCCTATCTAATGTAAACAATACTATGTGTACATATTAAAAATTTAAGTGAGCTTTTGTTTTTAAATTAGTTTTGTGTAATAAAGAAACAAAAGTAGATTCTTTAGTCCAAAGAATCACAGTTCTTCCTATTTGTGCCTTATAAATGTCCCTTGCTGATTTCCTTTCTATGTAGGCATGTTATCAAATTTTATTCCCTCTATATCATCATTAAAACTATAAAAGACTCAGCAAAAAAGTTGTCAGTCATATGTAAAAGAAAAAACTATTGTGAAAACTTATAATCCCATAGACATAAGTATTATTTTCTTCACCATTTTTGATGTTAGCAATGCATTCATTAATTTGTTGGGCTTTTAAATCATCTTTGTCTATAATGTGCATATTTATTCTTGCCTATTTATCTCCTAGGGTTTCCAATTTCCTTTAAAAACAAAGCTTTCATACATAAAAGTGCCTTGGTAAAGTGTATTTATTTCCTTCATATCTAGTTTTGGCTTTTTATAATTTTAATTACTTTTATCATCAGATAATTAATATTTACAAAAGTCACATTTGTAACAATGTTTAACTTTTCACATACATTTGTGAAGGACTTTGCAATATCTCTATATTTAATGTTTGGTTTTTGGTAATTAAAAATTGGAGATTGTTTTTGTTAGAATAAGATTCTTATCTTCTTTTTTCATATTCTCAGAGAATCTCTAATGGGATCACTGGTGAATGCTTAAATAGTATTTTTTATTTTATTTTATTTTACATGATTATGTTTTAGGAAGCCTTGTAAATCAAATGTTCTTATGTATTTTGAACATATGTGCTTTAAGTAGTTGACTGTGGACTTTTCTAAAATGAATGGAGTAGTACATGGTTTGAAGTCAAACATCTTAAGTCATTGGCAATGTCACTAGTCTTATGCATGCTGCTCACATACTGGACATGGGTCTGTTCTAAGCTCAGATTGCATATGTTTCTGTAGTTTTTATTGTCTTTTAATGTACCTGTAATTACTAGAATTGTTTTTGAATTAAGAAAAATAATAATATTCAAGGAAAAGGTAATTCAGAAATGAACTACAGCAATAATGAACTAATAGCAATAATACTCAATTCTATAGGGTTTGACACTAGAGAGAGTTGATTACAATATGATGCTAGAATTGCTAAATGTTGGTTCTTGCATTGATGTTTCATAAATACATCTTGCTTTATAACAATGATATACAGCCATGTTAAACTACAAATTACAATCTGTAACATAAAATGATGTCAATAATAGATATAAAATTCACCAGTCAAAAGATGTGTACATCACAACATAAACACAATCACATGTTTGAAGATATATACCTTACATAATTTGCATGGATTGTAAAAAATTACTTCTATGGAATTTTAAGTATTATTTTCTGTTTCTTTATTGTTTGTGTTAATATTTGTAAGTGACTCCTTTTGGTTTTCTTCTAAATCCAGAAGATTTCCCTCTATGTACAAAGTTGAAAATAAAGAAAATGAAGAAAGACAAGTGCCTAACACTATGGTTTTCTACAACAAAGTATAGAGTAACTCAGGTAAATGAAATAATTGTACATGTCACTTACCAAGTGACAATTCATTGGGAAAATTATACCACTTATATTTGTTTCTTTCTCTTTTTTACATGTACAGTAGTTATATTACATCATTCATTAATTCTTAGAGAATTTCACAAAATTCAATATGATCATAAACCAAAACTTCTCATAGATCCATCTTCTATTTCCTATATGTGCAAATCCCACCCCTTCTCTCTCCTTTTTAAAAGATGAAATAAGATTTTCGTTCTCATATATTCCTAGGTTTATTGGTGTTCACTGAAATGTGGCCAACTTGCCAGAGACAAAACCCTTGAAGTAAAACAACCCTCTATCTGTATGTTAAAATCACACTGTTATTAATTTTGATTTTTATGCTATACACATACTTATGAAGAAAGAATGCATTTTGTATTTACCTGTACATTCAATGATATAGGTACTATCCAAATATTTACCAGTATGTTGAAAGTGAATAAAATTTCTAAAGTATTTGTACTTCACCTCACCCCAAGTATTGAAAAATAAAAAGCTATTTACAGAAGGATTGAGAATCTGAGCTCTTTAGATATGTTCTTTTCTGAAGTTCATTTTAAATTCAGGTCAGAAAAGCTAGTGTTATATTGGAATTGAAAAGAGCAATAGTGTTTTGACATTGTGTATTCTGGCATAAACTTTGCCTCATTCACAGTATGAGATGTCATAAAACTCCAGTAAGCTTAACATAAAATCAAACATACTAAAAGAGGTCACAAAGGAAACATCCAGGTGTCTGTGGTGTTGAGGATCCAGCAATGAAAAGCATTTGACACATTATTATCATTCCACTTGTCATGTAGTATTTATTATAAACTTGGTTTGTACCGAGGACTGTGTTAAGGACACAAAAATTAATAAAACATATGATTAGAACTGGGGATATAGCTCAGATAAGAGAGTACTCATCTTTTATGATCAGAGCTCTGAACTTAATCCCACACAGCACATAAACACTATCCATGGTGGTACATACCTATAACAATAGGACCTGGAAGGTAAGGACAGGACAATGAAAAATACAAAGGGTATCATTACTGTATTATAAATTAGAGGTTAGAATGGATTATTGGAAAACCCCTTATAAAAAGCACTATTTTCCACAATAATCTAACAACTAGGATTTGATTAAATTAATGCATGTTAATTAAATCATTTTACATGATTCATATTTGCCTGTATTAACCTTAGGAATACACACACACACACACACACACACACACACACACACACATATACATTCTTACTCAGGATTTATATTTCTGCACAAAATATCATGACCAAGAAGCAAGTTTGGGAGGAAAGGGTTTATTCAGCTTATACTTCCACATTGCGGATTTTCACCAAAGGAAGTCAGGACAGGAACTTTCACAGGCTAAGAACTTGGAGGCAGGAGCTAATGCAGATGTCATAGAGAGTGCTGCTTACTGACTTGCTTCACCTGGATTTCTAAGTTTGCTTTATTATAGAACCTAAGACTACCAGCCCAGGTATGGCATCACCCACAATGCACTGCCCCCCGCCACATCAGTAATTGAGAAAATGTCTTACAACTTGATTTCATGAAGCATTTTCTCAAGAGAGGCTACTTTCTCTGTGATAACTGTAACTTGTGTCAAGTTGAAACATAAAACAAGCCAGTATACACACACACACACACACACACACACACACACACAAACAAACATATAGTACCAACTTACTACATGGACTTAAATAAAAGGTAGCAATAAGTTGAGTGGTTAGGAAGAGGAGATCTGGATCTGTAAGGGTGGAGAGTAGAAATGAACAGAATTAACATGTAACTTGCATTGAGTCCTACAAAGGGAAATCTGGCAATCAGGGTTTTTTTAAGTTATTCTAACGTGTGTGTGTGTGTGTGTGTGTGTGTGTGTGTCCAAATCCCACCTAAATACAGGTTTCTGCAGAGGCTTGGAGAGAAAGTTGGATCTACTGTGACTGGCAGAGGATACTTGATACTCTTGACCTGAAGCTAGAGTTGAAAGTGGGTACTAGAAATTAACCCTTGATCCTCTGACATAGTATCAATGTGATCAATATATTCATTGTTGACAGGTCACTCTAGTCTAAATTGTGAGTGGTAGGAATAGGGCCTAATCCCTGCCTACATCTATCTGCTCTGTAACACCCCTGGAGAGTACTATGGCTATAAGCCATGTAGTAAAAACACCTGAAGTCCCCCGCCATGTGAATCAGTAGCATCTCAAACTAAGCCGATGTGAAACATCTACTACTGCATCCCACCCTACTCCTCAATGTTTATAAAGTCTCTACCCACATGGAGTCACAAGTTATTTTACCAAGCATTATCCAAGTGTGTCTGTTTTACTGAACTGTAACACTCTGGAAAAAAGTTTTCTCTCACAAAGCATTCCTTTCTAGATCTTGGACCCTCTGACAGACCTGGGACCCAGGCTAACTGCTATGGTGCAGATTATGCTTTGGCCAGTTCCTGATGGGACAGAGATTAAACCAATTCATGATGAGAAATGCCATTAAACTTTTCAATTCTAAACAAGTGATTAGAAATAGCACCATCCTTCCTTGAATAAAGCTCATATCATAGAGGCAGGTTTTGGGGACCTACTGTGAATATCTGTTCTTGTTTTCCCAGTAGCAATCACTTCACAGTTAAGCCATCTCCTAGCCCCATGCTTTAACGTTTATCCAGATTTCTCTGGAGCTGGATGTCTACTTATTAAAACATGTTAATACTGACACATTAAATTTCTATTTTTATACCATTCCCTTTTATCTACTGTTGCTTAATATGAATGTATTTATATATTTACTTTCATTATAGTAATATCTTTCATTTATTTAAAAGACCTTTTTAAGTATTTTCTTATATTAAAGCTTTATGATTTTGTTCTTTTCTTTGATATTTGGGCGTTAAATCATTTCCATGAAACTGTTAAAGGTTTCATAAATACACAGATTTAGATTTTCAAAATGTACTTATAGGAAAATAAATACTGGCCAACTGCTTATAAGAAATAGTATGACACTTTAGTCTTCATGTATCTGTTTTACACCCTCATTCTCTGGGTGTTAATTTCAACTCTTAAAGCAGTAACTTGCTTTTTAGAGTGCTGAGGATTGAACTCAAAGGCCAGCATGCCAGGCACATACACTACCATTGAGCTATCTCTGTTTAGTGGTTTGAATAAGATTGGCCCCTATAGACTCATGTGTTTGAATGCTTGGCACACAGGGAATGGCCCTATTAGGAGATGTGTCTTTGTTGGAGTAGATGTGGCCTTAGGGAGGAAGTGTGTGACTGCGACGGTAGGCTTTGAGGTCCTATGCTTAATCTCCACCCAGTGAGGAAGAGGCAGTCTTCTCCTGGCTACCTTCTGATTAAGGAATGGAACTCTCAGCTCATTCTCTAGAATCATGACTAGCTGGACACTGAAACGTTTCTAGCCATGATGATAATGGACTGAACCTCTGAAACTTTAAGCCAGCTACAAATAATGTTTGCCTTTATAATAGTTGCCTTGGTTGTGGTGTCTTTCCACAACAGTGACAACCATAATTTAGATACTCTTCAACCCTTACTTAGTGAATATTTCAAGAATAAATTGTGTAAACTTGATGTACACCAGGAAAGATTTATTTCTGTGTTTCAGTGATTGTTAAATATTATACTAATATTTAGAATACATAGATTTTGATACACAAATATGTATGTGAAAAATATATGGTAGAATATAATAACAGAAAAAAATGCCTATGGCAAACTTTTATGAGGTAGGAAAAGATAAATACCTTATATTTCCTTGCACATTGCCTATGTTTGCTCCTTAGTAACTACCCAAACAGATATATTCTGTACATGATAATAAATAGGTTATGTGTCTAAACATGAGTATTGTGATTGAGTATATACAGTTAGTGCTTTTTAAAACCTATGAATGGATGAATATATATACTGCAGCTGTCTATATGCCATTATGTTCCAATGTTCCATCTTAGTAACTGCCTAACATAAATACAAAATTGACTCATTTTAGCAACTTATGTTTGAATCACATTTGATTTCAAATCAAATGATATTTATATCCTTCTTGCAGGAAGAACATCAAGCTTGTTTTACATTGTTATCCATAGAAATATATTTAAATGGCTTAGAACATCATGGTTTATTTTAAATTGAGAAGCTAATAATTCATAATTGTATATTTATTATTAATGGAATATTAATAATTAGGAACTAAATTTATGCAGATATCAAGGGTGTTTTTACTGGAAATATGCCTATATATCTCTTCTAAGATGACCTTTGGTTTTATTATACAATAATGATATTAAAATTATAGTCACATTGAACCATCCTTGCATGCATTTAATAATCCTCAAAATTTTCTATTCTTCTTCAATGATACTGAATTATATTTAAAATTGTGCTATTACATTATTATCCATAGTTGAATTACTGTAGTGCATTTATTTTCACTGTAGTTATTATTTCTGTGAACTTTTTAGTTAAATAATATCATAGAAAGAAGTTATTTAGGAAAATTCTTTTAAAAATAATATTGTATATATAAGAATTGGTTGAGTTTAGAATACTGACTACACATAATCTATACATATATTTGTGATTCTGAATTATTTCTAGATATTAATTTAATTTACTACATCCTAAACTCTGATATGGCTTTTTTCTATGCAGAAAATACTTACAAACTAAACACCAGTGCACAGAAACATAGCTACTAAACTCTAACCAGAATATATTTTTATAACCTGATTTTAAAGAATAGAATGCATGTGTTAATGTACTTTGAACGTTCTTAATTTCTAAAGATTAATTTTCATTTATTTTATGTCTATGACTGCTTGTATAGATATGTGCCCAGTGATTATGACAAGTACTGACAGAATCCAAGAGAAAACATTAGAATGCCTGGAACTGGAGTTTCAGATAGTTATAAGCCATCATACGGATCATATGGATCATATGTATGCTGGCACCAAAATCCAGATACTCTGCAAAAACAAACAAACAAACAAAACAAAACAAAAAAACCAGATACATTCTTAACAAATGAGCGATTACTCCAGTGCCTACTCTTATTTTTATTTTTTTTAAGATTAGAGATTTACTTCTTTTTCCCCCAAGAAAATAATTCCTATTATATTATATCATAATGTTATACAATGGAAAATTTAAAATAATCTAATCCAACATAGGAAAGCTCATAAAAACCACAAGAGTCCAATGCAACATGTATGTGTGGTCATCTAATCTTATTTTATTGGATATTTTATTAATTTACAATACAGATATCATCCCCTTTTCCTATTTCCCCTCCCTAGAACCCCCATACATCCCCCTCCTCCTTTATTCTTTTGTACCACTTTGATTACATGCATGTATTAAGATTAATTCTAAGTTGAGGGTCTAGCAATACAATAGATGCAAATAGACAAGGAACAAGCAATACAATAAACACAAACAGTCAAAGAAAAAGCAAGACATTGAACTCAATTATGTGGTCATCTAATCTTAAAGTAAGTAGTCAAGAATGTGTACAGCGGTATGCACATTACATGGTAAAATTCAATTCTATGTGTAACATTTGCATTGACTACAATTCTTCCTAACTTACCCTCCTTTTCATCATCCTCTTTTTCTTGTGTTGCAAGATTTTTCTGCTGTTTCATTTCCATGTAGGCTCTTGTCACAAAAAGTTCATTCACATGGGCAACCAGTTTATAGTTTACAACACAGGGTGGTTTGTCATTGCAAGGGAGTGAACTACTTCTTCCTGTTTGTTTGTATTCCATTCGTCCTTTTATGTCTTGAGATAATATAAATGAATGTCTTGATTGTATCTTGTAAGTTGATGTAGAGGTGATGACAAATATGAGAGCACAAGAACGCCTTGGCATAGTGAGAGAATGAGCAGCACAGTGAGGAAAGTTAACAGGATGCTTATCTTGGACATCACTGATCCCAATTCTCTAAAAAGGAACTTCCTCTTTGCCACAGGACGATGACAAGAAGTGCCTTATCTTTTTAAAGAATTGACTCAAAAACCACAGCCCACCATCCATCTGGTCATCAATGCCTTCTATCTTTCTAGTGCACTGCTGGTCATATTTCTGTCTCTTTCTACATAGAATATGGTCTTTGAAAATAAAAGAAATATTACTTTTTCTTTATTTTGCCAGTACTCTACTTGTTGCTATATATTCAGAACTCATTTATTTTTCTGGCTTATCCATGAAAAAGAAGTAGGTCAATAAACATCAATATTTAGGCTTCATTTGTATAGTTTTCTTGGTAGTTCATATACCCAGGCAGAATCATTAAATGACAGGCAGTTAAGGTGGAGCTAATAAGATTATCTTGATTCTAAACCAGAATAAGCGTGGTGTCATAAAAATCTGGAATCAAATTGATGACAAAACAAATTCTCTCCCAGAAAGCAATTATTTTTGAACTTCAGATCTAATAATCTATAATTCTGAAGGCCTAGGAAAGTGCTCATTGGTAGCCCTATCAATTTAAGCTGGAACATCACATGACACTGCAGATAGTCACTAATAGAAAATAGTGTTCTTGCTTTACACCTTCTGAACAAAGAATATATCGGTTGTATTATATATTGGCTATCATTTGATACAATTTTCACTTATGGAATCTTCTATACCCTCAAACAATGGCTTTTCTAAAAAGCATGACCATAATGTTTTCTACCAGTGGACAGGAAAATGAATGAGTAAAATATTTTTTTTTCTAGAAACAGGAGATAAGGCCCAGTAGATAGATACTAGTTAAGATATTTATATTCTGTATAAGTTTTTTTTATTTGATTAATTAATAACAGCAGTGTCATAAAATTGATGAATGGTGTTGATTGTTTTAAATATTCCATACAAAAATGGCACAACATAAACAAAAGTCAATGTATAAAAAGTTTTACATGAGGTAATGATTGTAACTGGACACAGTTTGAGAATTTATCATAAAGCATAAATACATATCAAATTTTATCCTTAACCAACTGATAACAACTATTTACAATTTGATTTTTAGAAAACACAAAGTACAGAGCTGAGAATTCCTAAGATGAATTATAAGGAGTGACAGTTTCATGTTTCAAACTTGTATCAGTCATATTTCATAGGCTTCATTCAAAATATGATCTTTAACTTTCAAGTTATGTGACAGGTTAAATCTAAAATCTACTTCTCATTTTAGAAAAATTGAGTAAATACAGACTACTATGATGATCTTTGAAGAATTTACTTGTTAATTATCTAGATTTAAAAATTCCTAATTCCATCAAAATGGGAAGTGAAAGGGTAATGTGAAATTAATTATACATGCAAGGTAAAATCTATCAATTTCGCTTTTCACTTGAATGAATAAAGGTAATAAGCAAGACAGGTGCCATGAGTATGTATACAGGTGATTGTTTTCTTAGTATATTAAATGACTACTGGTTAACACCAGAACATTTTAGAGGGAGAAGAGTTTGAGTTTTTAGAACTGCTCAATCTATAGAAATAGGGACTCATGCTTATAGAGACATGCTAATCACCAAAGTTGTAGTAAGCATGAAAGGAAAAGTAAAATCTTAAAAATTTACTATTAGAAATAAGGTTATTAAAAAAAAAAGCCAGACAGTGGTGGCGCACGCCTTTAATCCCAGCACTTGGGAGGCAGAGGTAGGCGGATTTCTGAGTTCGAGGCCAACCTGGTCTACAGAGTGAGTTCCAGGACAGCCAGGACTACACAGAGAAAACCTTTCTCAAAAAACAAAAAGAAACAAACAAGAAAAAAAGAAATAAGGTTATTATAAGTTATATTAATACAAAAAATATGTGTAAACTTTTGATAGAGAGTATTCACAAGGATGCATACATTGCTGTGCTTCAGATAAGAAAACTATCTCCAATATTTAATATCTTTTAAATCATTCTGTTCAAGCATGAGATTTTATAAGTTATCTAATAATTTATACTTATTTTAGAATTTTTGTTCTTTTCTTTTTGAGCTATAAATATTCTTCAAGCTATAAGAGAAAATCAAAATTATATAACCAACATCCAGATTTATAAAAGCAGCTCTTTTACATGATATTTCATTGAAATTTTAAAGTGCTGATGGTAAAATAGTATATGTTACAAAATATATCTATTTAAAATAAGTAAGTGATCAAAATGTAGAGTATGGCTAGATTTTAGACAGATGTGTGCATGAACAAAAATGAGTTTCATGGCAGAAAGGCAGAATTTATTGCATAGATAAAACTGTGGATTTTACATTGGACACCAAATTTCATAATCTAGTTTAGTAGTGAAACAGATGATATTATGAGCCAAACAATGTGTAGGGATTTAGGCTTTTCTCGCACAAGTAACCTTTGTAACAATATTCAACAAGAAATCAAGTCATGCTCAGAGAAAGCTCAATTCTGAGAAGAAACTGTAGATAGCTTATGGAAGAATATTACCTGGTACATGCAAAGTTCCTTTAAGCCTATTTGTGTTTGCTTATTTAAATCTAATACTATGAAATACTTAACTTTATCTTTAATTAGGAATGAATAGTTGAGGCAAACAGAGGGTTATTATATAGATGTTCCTAAATTTATTATGTCACATTTTGTGAATTTTCAGGTCACCAAGTTGTAACTTTCCCATTTCAACAAGCAGAGTGCTGAGAGGAGGATTTTATTCTCGTATTACAAGCTGGTTTGTGCCTGCCTTTCAGACATAGAAAAGCATCTCTTTAGTCTCTCAATGATACCTTTCATGTGAATGTACTCTTTTCATGTTATTCTATGAAACAAACTAGTTCCTGGAACACAATTTAATGCACAGTATAGACAAAGGTTCTCAGGTAATCAGAGATTTTTCTAAATTTCAACAGAGGCAAGGTTGAAAACAAACTTTTTTTAATCTAGCAAAGTAAAAATGTCATCAACTATGATATGAATCTATTACAACAAGAAGCTTTAGTGTCTCAAAATTTAGCTTTCAACAAGTAAGATCAGCAGAATATAACATATTTTGTATCAAATTTTCTTAAGTGTATTGTCAATGTGGTTAGCAATATAAGCACTCTAGCATGTATTTTCTTTCTTTCTTTCTTTCTTTCTTTCTTTCTTTCTTTCTTTTTTTTTTTTTTTTTGAGACAGGATTTCTCTGTGTAGCCCTGGCTGTCCTGGAATTCACTCTGTAGACCAGGCTGGCCTCGAACTCAGAAATCCGCCTGTCTCTGCCTCCCAAGTGCTGGGATTAAAGGCGTGCGCCACCACCGCCCGGCTAGCATTTATTTTCATATATCACAAGTATAATTATAGGTAATACAACTAGGCCATATGAATTTTTATTCATCAATAGATTTCATTCTTTATTTTGTATTGTATGGAATAAGTTTTCTTATAAATATGGATCAAATCATCATATCTATATTTAGATAACATTTAAGAATAACCCCAAAAAAAGATTTCATATATATATCTATATATATATATATGATTATGAAATCTACACAAAAATATACATGTATATAACATAAACACATTACACTTGTTCTATCAATATATATTTATGTAAATATATATTAATATACATAATATTTAAAAATTTTATGTATTATTTATATGTTTATATATATATTATGGTGAAATTTGAAATGTACATTAAGGACTATTATTTCTATTCTACATGATAGTTTGTTATTTGACATGTTATTTTTCACAAAATTGAAGCATAAAAAACTGTATGTTCATTTGTGGATCTATGTATCATTTTGAATAAAAATGAAGCATTTTAAAATTTATATTTTAGGAAAGACACATGAACAGATAATAATACTGTGAACTAAAAACGTTTGTAGATATTATCTTATGAATCTTAAAAAACTAGATTTATGTTGCAGTAATATACTTTTAACTAAAAAGTCGAGTAATATTGCATCATTTTAAAATATGTAATATATTGCCATTGAGTCAGTCAGGTATGTTTTACCACCAAAATTCCAGAGGTGTGGAATTCATTCTTCATTGGATATAAGAACAATAAAGGAAATATTGTATCTCACTCTGTTGTCTGAAATTATATCTCATCTCCTTCCACTATCTGAACAGCCTCTTTAGGCCTCAGTCGGAAAGCATGTCCTTAATCTTGCTTGGACTATATATATCAGGGTTGTGTGATACCCAAAGGAATCTTTCCCTGCTATGAGGAGAAGGGCAGTGGGTAATGGGAAGAGGAATTCCTAATATCAGAACTGGGAGGAGTGGAGGGAGTGGGCTGCAATTAGCATGTAAATAGAATAAAAATAAATTTTAAAAAGAAAAAATGGACAATATTAAGTAATAAAAGTTATGTGCAAGGAAAGATGATGCCTTGGCAGTATCTACTTCATTTCAACAAAAAGCCAAATTCATATGCATTTGTAATTACTGAAAAAACGAAAGCAATTAAATAAGAAATGTTTTGCCATAAAACTCAAATAATCTTGCATAATTGGAAAGCCACGGATAATTTTACTAGAAAGAAATGTCTTTTATATTAAGCAGTTTACTTTTTTAAGTGGTTTGAGTGAATATTTGAAATACATTGAAGCATCATTTTTAATAATTATAAATCTTTTATTGTTCCCAAGTTTTACAAGCATTTTGTACTAGAATATGTCATTTTTAGTAGTCGTAGAATTTGATTTATAATCTCTTCTCAGCTTTTCTCTTGTACCTATTTCATTCTCAACTCATCTAACAAGTTAACTCTTTTCTGAACTTTTCTTTACCACTAACAGATGAGCAATCTGTACTTCCATTCCTCAGCTTGATACTCTATTAGCTCTTGTAAAGCAGTCAAATCCACCCACCAGTCTGAATTGCCACCCTTACCTGGAGACTCTGAACTCTTCATGTTAAAGAAGTTGTTCTATGCATGGGATAATCCCATTCCTATGCCAATGTTTTTAAATGTCATCTTAGATTCTACTTTTTTCACTCTTATTTCATCACATAATATTGTCAGCATCTGTCTTGTTCCCTAAGCAAAGACTAATTAATTGTAATTAATACATGAGACTTTCTTTGCCTTCACCCTATGGATGAATTAATATGTAACTTGACACTTGGAATAACTGAAATATTCTTTGAAAGCGTTTTCAGCCCCTCATCTTTACAAAAACCTCTTTTTATTCTGTGATTATCCAATAAACTTGTTACTATTTAGCTTAACGTTATACATAGATGTCAGAAATGTTAACTTATGCAAACGGGCACTACCCCATCTCATGATGAGACTTGCATGAATTCCTCAGTCTAAAAGAAAGTTTGTAACAATGCATTTCATTTGTTGAATTTAAATAACTCCCTAATATAACTATTTCAATTAGTAAGCCTTCATGAATGAGCTGTAACATTAATTTTGGCATTTTATTATTTCTGAATGCTTCAATTTATCAAGCTTCAGTGTAGACAAGTTCTTATCTGTCATGCTGGGTCATACACACATACACACAAGTGTATGTATATGTGTTTACTAAGAATGTTCATTTCAGAAACTGCTTAGATTTATGAAAAATAGTATACTACCAAATACTTCCAAATATTCCATACACAACTGCATATATTGTAAATGCTTTCTTTAGTAGATTTTACTATAATGAACTAATTTTGATATATTATTAACACAAATCTATCCATTATTCAGATTCATTAGTTTTTAATCTAATGTCCTATTTAGATTCCCAGACTGTATCTAGGTTGACACATTGAATTTAGCTGCTGCATCTCCTTAGGCTCCTCAAGGTTCTCACAGTTTCTCTTATTCTTAAATACTTGACAATATAAAAATGTCCATCAAGAAAATTTATAGAATGTCCACTGGTAGGAAATAGATACTGCAGTTCTTATGATACATAAGAACTGTGGAAATGCAAAGTGACCATAGATGTGAATTACCATGTCCTTGAGATGCAGATTGAGGAAAGGTCTTGTTCTATAGAACCCACTGGCCTAGTTTTCACTAAGAAGCTCAGGCTAGCTTTTGAGAGCTCTAATGTCCTCTTTCCTCAGCCTCACTTTGCATGCTAATCATCCTTGGTTAGCCTGGTAAGATATTCTTTGGTAGAGTTTGCAATGTGAGGCAATTTTTTTTTATCCATAATATGTTTTCAGCATTATCATGAGCAGAACAAATACAAGAAGACAAGGTTAATTTTCATGCTGTTGAAGACAGCTTTTCAAATAAATTAGTATCAATTCTTTGTATAAGAGACTTTTCTTCATTTGTTTAGTTATTTATATATATATATGTATCAGTGTTGGATTTAGGATATCATTTTATTAGTCACACTATGTCATTCTGTTTCCTGTTCAATTGCTCAACAGTGCTCATTGCACATTTTTACATAAGAATTGTGTTCCAATTTTGCACACTAACATTGTTATGCCCATGAGGCCATTAGACTTTTTTTGAGTAATTATATTTTTCAATCTCTGTTACTATGTCTCAGATTCTTCTTGTATTTTGCTTGTTTATTTTTGTCATTCTTGTTGTATAATGAAATGTTTCTTTAAGCAAGTTAGACTCCTTTAACTAGAGGAAAGCATGAGCCTTGTGTGTGAGGTGTCTTTATGGCTCCTAAAATTAAGTTTTATATCCTATATCTATATCTACATCTATTTCTATATCTACATCACCTAAATGTATAACTACATCTATATCTATGTGTGTGTATGTGTGTGTGTGTGTATGTGTTTGTGTGAGTGTGAGGATAGTAAGCTTGATTATTGCTGGTATAATAGCTTTAATTACATTAATTTCTAGCACCATTGCTTCTGGAATAGCTTTGACACAAGAAGTTAAGACAGCTACTTTTGTTAATCATCTAGCAAAAAAAAATGTTACTAATGTGTTGAGTATGCAAGAGGATTTATATAGCTGTTTGAAACAATGGATTGATGCTCTATATCCTACTCAAATTATCGGATGGAGGTTCAGGGTTTAAGAGTTAAGACCCATCTCGAGTGTCATGACAAATACCAGTGGAATAGTGTTACTTCTAAAATTTACAATGATAGTCATTATAATTAGAGAAAAGTTTAAAGACACTTGTAGGATATTTGCCATAATTCTCACACTTCTCTGGATGTTTTAACTTTGCATAGTGAGGTTATAAATTTAAAGAATGCTGCTCTGCTGAGCTTTGATGCTGCAGGTAATGTGAATAAAATTATCCATGGCTTGAGGTCAGTATTTCTTCCATTTTGGCCAAACCTCAAGAATGGCATATATAACTTAATCATGATAGCCCTTTTTGTCCTGGGAATACTTTTTGTTTCTTTTTTCTTTTTTCTTTTCTTTACTCTTTTTAAAATAATTTATTTGTTTTTTTTTTCAAATCGTAATTCATTCACACAGGGGTTATAAACACAGAAAGGCAGGGCGTGGGAAAGGGGATGACACTGAAGTGTGGGTGTTCGGGGGAATACAGATAACTTTCAGAACAGGGTATTGGCTGGGTGAAGGTTCAGGGGACAGATCACTATGACTGCCTATGATTCACTTGTCCTTATCAAAGTTGGTATTGTATGCCATGGCTACCTATTTACAAGGTCTATGACTCCTGTGGCTGGTAAATTTCCATGAAAGCTGCCTGTTTACAGTAGCTTATAGCCATCTGTTTCAATGTTTTTTCACAGAGATCCAAGACTTGGTGTTAGTATACATGTATGACAGGCCTATTGCTGATTTTAGGCCTATGGCTGATTTTAGGCCTTCAGTGTGTAAGCAGGGCTGCTCCTGACATCTCCTCCCTTCTCTAAGTACAGAAGGGCTGTGGCGATTCTAAACTTGCAAAGGTGGGGATAGAGGCCTGACCTCCTGTAATTGAAGGGGACCTTGTAATGGCTCCGGTCCCCCTGTGGTTGTCCATTGAGGCATGAGGGCCATACCTGTCCTGATGTCTTTTTCCTTGAGAGGGGATACTTTTGACATCCACATGGGAATACTTTTATTCCTGCCCATCATGTTAAAGCTTGTTTCTAACAACATCAATATGTAGGCAGCCAAAGTTCATGACTTGAAACTAAAAATGGACCCCAAGATAGAGGGGTGTTTTCAATTAATTATTGAAACAAATTCCTAAGTCAATGTTTTAAACAGAATATCATGGATAGCATTAATAGTGTTACAGATTGATGCTGGCTCATGAGATGAATCTCAAGGTGGGCCAGTTATTGGTTTGTTATTCCCTCAGTCTCCGATTCTCCCCAGTGCCTGCATTACTTGTGGACAGGATAAATATTAATGATGCTTGCAGACGGGAGCATCTTGTCATCTGAGAGGCTCTATCCAGCAGCTGACTCAGATACAGACACCCACAGCCAAACAGTTAATGGAGTTGGAGACTCTTACAGAAGGATAGGAGGAAGGGTTGTGGGCCATGAAGGGGATTGTAACTCCACAAGAACACAAACAGGGTCAAGTAACCTGGTCCATTGTGACTTTCAGAGTCTGAACCACCAACCAAAGAACATACATGGTCTGGACCTAGGCCTGCTTATATGTATCAGATGTGCAGCTTGACCTTCATATGGGTCCTGAACAACGACTGTCTGGATTTTGGTACAATTAAGTATATTTGAGCAAAATTTACTTTCTAAATTTTGGAATGGCTAGTTATCTCCAGATAAGTTATGATAATGATTAAAATAGTACTTAATAGTAAACAAATTGAATTGGTGCATATATAACATTATTAAAAATAAATGATCATTTAGAAAATAATTCTACTTGTTATAATAGATTTCTTCTGAAAAATATTTTAAAGATATTTAATTACCACTCTAAGATACAATAAGATGAGAAAAATTTAAGAAATGTAACAAATATCATTTTTTGTTTATTTATAAGATAATGCTTGGAAAAAAAGAGATAGCATTAATTCTTACTTCCTCCTAAACATTCACATTAGCCGAATATGTGGCAGTTGACTTTTCTAATCTGTTAGAATTTATTAAACCAAAAACCTCCTAATTACACTTAATACTCTAACTTTCCTGACTTATTTCTCATAATATATATTTTGAGTACTAAAGACAAGTTATGATATAAATATTAAAACAGTTACAAAGTAAAAGAAAACTAAAGAGAAAAACTTTCAGAATCTACAATTGTCTTATAATATGCTTCACTTTCTGATTTTCTATTGACCTCATCTTTAATGATACACTGACAAATTTCCACTGGTACCCTGAGGTGCTTACCAGTAATTCTCAGTGTCAGTATTTACATCCCACACATCCCCATCCATTTAGAATTGAAATTAAAGAGATCAGGAGAAAGTGACTCAGAGATGCTCAAATTTGTGCTACGTGAAAATTTATTCTCAAACCCATCTTCTACTTCCTTGCCAAGTTTCTGGACTTTCATGTACTTTTTGCTGACGCCGTGGAATTTATATTCTTTTCTCCTACTCTTTCTGAGATAGAACTTGGATGGATGTCTACTTACAACAGTAAATCAGCTGCTCTATGCACAACGAACATTTGTTCCAGTAAATATTTTTTCCTTGATTCCAGAGTAAAGTTTGAGCCAAAAACTAGTTAGGCTTATGAAATGACATGAGGTTGTTGTCATGAGGAATGTTTTATGTTGATTGAAAATTGTGGGAGATGAATGTTTGTTAGTGAACCTGTGAAAGGTCTACGATCAGAATTCACCCTGCTGTTCCAAGAATGTTATCAAATTTCCAGGTGATAAGTGAAACAAACAGAAGATATAAATTAAAGCAGAAATATAACCAATTTTTAATCATTTGTTAATTGTACAATGAGTTTATTCATTTATAGAATCCTGAAAAATATATTGTGGCCATTCAATAATTCTAGTTTAGATATCTGCATGAATATTTCCCTTGTCATATACTTTGAAGAAACACATTGAAAGTGGGTTTGTCCCAAACTCCTATTTAGATGGCGTTAGAAAGGATGGCACATGTTTAATTGAGATTAATCATATTGTTAACTAAAAAACTGAGGGAAGAGGTAAAGCAGGAAGCAGAAGAGCATTGTTATGATTTATTTAGAACCTTTTGAAATATGAATGAATGTCTTTCTCTTCCCTTGAAACCATATAGCATATTTACTATTACATATGATTACAGGTAAATATATATACACTTATTCAGTATGAAAATATTTCCAATATACTATAATAACTGGCATAAATGAAGATTGTATATGAATAGTCAATACATATAAATATAATCATACCTGGACATATATGCACAGACTATAAGAGCACCATAAATTTTGGGGTACTGTGGTACATCAAACCAGAAATGATTACTTTTTTCATGATGATTAATAATGTTCTACTGTGCTCAGGAGTACTTTTATTTTCTAGGCAAAACTTTCATACTTATGAGTAATAAATTCCTGAGGAAATAAACATAAAGTGTGAAAGGTTTATTTAGACACTTGTTTTGTTTTTGCTTTTGTTTTTGCTTTTGTTTTTGTTTTTGAGGTTAAACAACTTGGTGAGCTGGACCCACTGATGCTGAATTGATAGCAGGAAGAAAAGGTTTATGGAAGTGTATGGTGGGAAGACTGGTGAACTTGTAGCATCTAGAAGAGAAAGAAGTGGGGAGTGAAGGAGAGAGAGAGAAATGTAGGTAGGAAAAGAGAGAAAGATAAACAATGAGAGAGAGAGGGACAAAAAGAGACATATCTTCTGCTCTGGCTTCTGCAAGGAAACCCTACTTCTTAATACTGGAATCATCCATTCATCAATGTATGTACTTGTTGATCATGTGGTGAAAGTATCCATTATTACATTATTTGGAATGAGCCCTTACATAGTAAGCTACAACTTTCATTCTCCTTTTCTCCAATTTTATTCTACAAAATTGAATTTGTTCCATTCTAGAGTTCTGCAGGGTTACATTTCTTTTAGTTTGTTCACTCTTAGAGATTCACAAATTTTGAACAGAGAATATTAATTGGAAAAATCTGTGAAGCAGGCATGGTGATACATGCCTTAAATACAGAACTTAGAACCACAGGAAACAGGATTCCTATGACATCAAGGCCTGATAAGTCTACAAAAAGATTTCCAGGCCATCAGAGTTATACTACTAGAGCCTGACCCACAGGGTGTGTTTATGTGTGCACATGAGTATATTTGTGCAGAGATAGTCTGTCTGTCTGTCTGTGTGCTTTTTATTATGAACACATAAAGAGGCAATAATTCTATATTAAGTCTCTTCCTTAATTGCTCTCCTTCAAAAAATTTGAGATAAGAAATGTTAATTGAACCTGCCACTCAACATTTTTAGTAGACTCTCTAGCCAACAAACCCCAAGGACTTTCCGGTTTTGATTGACTAAATCCAGATCTAGAGTTACAGGAGTATACTGCCCCAAAGCTTTTACATGGATATTGGGAATTTGAACTCAGGTCATCTTGTTTGTGAAACAAATCCTTTACCCACCAGAATTTCATCCTTCACTATCTCTATTGATACAATCATAGACTAAGCTATAGCCCAGCCTATGCCAAAAGTCAAATCTATGGTCTAAAAGTATGAACTATAAATATTACTAAATTATGCCAAAGAATATAACAGAATAAGAAAACATTCTATAACTTCATTTTCAGGTAACATTTCATAACAGTAAACAAGTATCTTTCCATGAGCCTGAATTCTGTGATTAAAAGTAATCTAGACTTTGGAGATTTTATTTTCTTGCAAGGCCTCATCTTAGATTATTTAATTAATTTAAAATTACACAGGTTTTACTAAGTGATCCCATGATACTGATAATACTGATATTTAGAAATTAGGTCACTAAGTAAGGCATGTTGGTTTTCACAGATACATTTTCTAATCTATTCATTTTACTTTATCCATAAAGAAACTAATTCTTAAGTAACTTGATCATGTTTGAGTCAGTGATTAAAAGTGTCTTTTTCTTGATGGCCAACTTGCCTCTTCTACTTTAGGGGATTCTCTTTCAGGAAGTTTTTCACCTTAGACTGATAACCTATTTCTTGTGATATTTAAGTTACTCTTAAGTTTAAGTTACTGTAGCATTTTGATGGCATATATAATATAATATATATATATATATATATATATATATAATGTATATATATTATTTTATGTTTTATATATAATTAAAAATATATATATATATTACAGATGGTCTAGAATGGACTTAAATTCATTATTCAAACTAAATTGAGCATAATTTTATGAATCTAGTTTCAACTTTCTGAGTCCTTGGATTAGGGATATATAATACCATCCAATGGTGTATATGAAGACCTTGAAGGACACCTCACATTCTAGACACAAGTCATTTACCATGTGAGCTATGTATAACTAGCCATGGACATCTTAATGTTTCTGGTTAGTGTTTTGGGAATAGATTCGAGAGAGTACTACCTAAGATTTTCTTATTTAGAATTGTATATTGCCTGAAGTTTTGAAGAGGCTGATTAAAGAAGAAAGTTTGTAATATCTTCTAGTGGACTTACTTTTGGTTTTTCATTTTTATCCACATAGGTATCTTAGGTTTCTTATGTATAACATTCAACTGAAGAATTATTGCATTGCTTTGTGGCATAGATTCTGGAGTCAAATGACAACACTTATACAAAAGTCTATATCTCTCTTATTTTATGTATTTCTTACTTTGGATGATAACCTTAAACGTTAGACCACGTCTAATATGTAGCATAGCAAATTGTGTTTTTGACTGTGCCTTGATTTTGCCTCTCTGGTTCTATATCTCAGATTTTTATATCTTTGTTCTTCACTGAGAGATGACACTTCTTAAAATAAATTGTATCTAGTATTTTCTTGTTACCTTACAGAGGTGTGAAACTCACTGGAATCAATGTACTATATTGTTGACTTCTTTTTTTTTTTTACATTTCTGTTTATCATTTTTTCCAACCAGCCTAGTGGTCTTGTGCACTGAAGAAGAGTGTGTATATTTGTAAATACAAATATTAGTTGCTATCTATTTTTTCTATGTTACATTCTGTTCTTTCCTATTCTGGTTGGCTTGAGATACCAGTCCCAATATGATCTTTACACTCTGAAGTAAGAAATAATGGAGATGTACAATGATATTACTTTAGTGTAATACTCAAATCAGGAATTATTCTGAAGAGAATATTCTTTTTCAAAATTTAATCTTGGATAAATTAATTGAAATCTAGTATTCTACATTAGTACATGAATATGCACTATTTTGTTTATATAAATTCATTGATATCTTTTTTTGAGAAGTTTTGTTATTCTGATAAGTTTTCCTTTATATGTGACTTGGATATGTATGTTTTTTTTAATCTATCTCTTTTTTTATTGGATATTTTCTTTACTTACATTTCAAATGTTATCCCCTATCCCAGTTCCCCCTCCAGAAGCTCCCTATCACATCCCCTCACCTACCCGCTCCCACCTCCAGACCCTCGAATTCTACAATGAGGCATCAAGCCTTCACAGAACCAAGGACCTCTCCTCCAATTGATGCCTGACAGGGCCATCCTCTGCTACATATGTGGCTGGAGCCATGGATCCCTCCATGTGTACACTTTGGCTGTTGTTTTAGTCCATGGGAGTTTGGGGGTGGGGGCATCTGGTTGGTTGATATTATTGTTCTTCCTATGGGGTTGCAAACTCCTACAGCTTCTTCAGTCCTTTCTCTAACTCCTCCATTGGGGACCCTTTTGGAGACCCCATTATGGAACCTGTGCTCAGTCCAATGGTTGGCTGCGATGAGTCACCTCTGTATTTGTCAGGCTCTGACAAAGCCTCTCAGAAGACAGCTATATCAGGCTCCTGTCAGCATTTCCTTCTGAGCATATACAATAGTGTCTGCATTTGGTTACTGTATATGGGATGGATCCCCAGGTGGGGCAGTCTTTGGATGGCCTTTTCTTCAGTCTCTGCTCCATACTTTGTCTATGTATTTGATACCGTGAGTATTTTGTTCCCTTTCTAAGAAGGACCAAAGCACCTACACTTTGGTCTTCCTTCTTTTTGAGCTTCATGTAGTCTGTGAATTGTATTTTGGGTATTCCGCGCATTTGGTATAATATCTGCTTATCAGTAAGTGCATACCATGTGTATTTTTTTGTGATTTGGTTGCCTCACTCAGGATGATATTTTCTATCTCCATTCATTTGCCTAAGAATTTTATGAATTCATTGTTTTTAATAGCTGAGTATTACTCCATTGTGTAAATGTACCACATTTTCTGTATCCATTCATCTGTTGAAAGACATCTGGGTTCTTTCCAGCTTCTGGCTCTTATATATAAGGTTGCTATGAACATAGTGGAGTATGTTTCCTTGTTATATGTTGGAACATCTTTTGGGTATATGCTCAGGAGTCATATAGCTGAATCATCAGGTAATGCAATGTCCAATTTTTTAAGTAACCACCAGACTGATTTCCAGACTTGTACCTGCTTGGTGGCATTGATATCTTTCTATACCTACAAAAATTCCTTGCAAAAACTATGAGACTTTCAGGATATTTTATACATGTGTATATTTACTACAATTTTCTTTTGCAAGCAAGCACTTATATATTCCAGAATATTCTTAGGCTGTAAAGTTTTCTTTAACTTTGTATGTTGTAATGATATGGTAAATAAATAATATAAAACTGTAGTATTCAGATAATTTTGGATTAGCTTGGCTTCATAATATTTGAAACTGTTTAAAGTGTGTGCTCTTATATTTTCATATTATGTGTTATAAAAACAAAAAATAACTTGGCTATAGAATATTTAAATTATATCAGCCAAAAGACACAAGTAGTAGTTAATGAGGCAGATCGAAAAAAAAAGAGAGAGAGGGAGAGAGAGCGAGAGAGAGAGAGAGAGAGAGAGAGAGAGAGAGAGAGAGAGAGATGTTTCACACACAGCACACATTTTTGCTTATTTCCCAACCATTTACTATGACAAATCACTCAATGAAGTTGAATGCTTGGAACGTATTTTATTATAAGATGATGATGACTGTGTAAATATGTGCTTTGATGGAAGAGACATTTACCTATGACAAGTAACATTACTAGAAAACCGATACTTTGTGATACTGTATGTGTCTCTCAGTATCTGGTTGCTATTTAGTCAGTAGCATGTCCCAGAACTCTAGTGACAAGAAGAAATGGGGAAGTAGTTGAACACTAGGAAAGTCTCTCACTTCTTAGTCTTATAGTAACAACAAGCAGGCATAGCACATACACATGTAAAACCCATAAGAGTAATTGCCTTTCCCAAGATATTCCCAGACTTTTGGTATGTTCATTAATCATTTATTAACTAAAAGAAGACACTGTTTCCTCAGATATTTTCTGCTGCAGCTGATATGTAAGTTTTTTAGAATGTAGTGCATGAGGGATTAAACATTCTGTGTCGAGCATACTTATTTACCTAGACATGTAGTGTGCATGCCTTTCCTAATTCTAAGAAGGTATCATTTTAATATCTTATAAATTACTTCAAGTTGTTTGTATATCAAAGATAAATTCTCAAATTTTTATATAGCTTGTCAATTGGTGAGTTGACGGTTTTATGTCTTTTATTTTTTTCTACTCCAAAGTGTCTCGGTACTGAAAGGCACTTCTATTGTTCCCCCGACTCCCATCACCAATTAACAATGTGTAACCTTTTCCAGAGTAAGTGGTAAAAACCCTCTTTTATCCCCATTTTCTTCTCCCTCAATTTTAATTTAGTAAAATTAAATAAAACCAACGTTTATTAGAAGATGATAGATGTATTCTACATTAAAAACTTTTATATATGATTCTCATTAATTTGTTTTTTTGTTTGTTTTTGTATCAACTCTTTTATCTTTCTGATATTATAGCATTATTATATCATTCTCACTTCCCTTTCCCTTTTATAAGCCCTCTCACACATTCTTCATTATTATCTTACAAAATAATTATCATTTTATTAAGTTCTGTTATATATGTATGTGTATATAAATACATAAGTATAACCTGCTCCAGTGACTCAGACAGTGTAATATTACATATATTTATTTTATTAGTGCAGACCACTTGTTATTGAGTAACCAATGCTGTGCTCCTCTCTGGTGAAAACTATTTCTCCTGATCTCGCATTTCTTACTCCTTCCTTCCAAATATTTCATTACATAGTGTTTCCCCACTCAAGTTAGCATGTCTGTTGGTATAGTCCTTGTCAGATAATATATAAACATTCATGTTGATGAAACTTGATAGAGTAGCTTTGAATATTCTGAGGAGATAAAATTTCGCAGTCAATTTCCTGGTTCTTCTTTCTTTTTTTATTTTCATTTTCAAGATTTATCTTCAAGTTTACTTTAATGCTTAGGCTGTCATTGATCGATCTTAATTCTCTAAGATAATCTGGCTATCTACCAGCCAAAATCCACATAATACACTGGTTCTTAAAATCGGTCTGCACTCCCTTTCCCACAATGGTCTGTAGTACATTTCTTTTTAGTCCTTTTATAAAAAAAAAATTATAAGCTTCACTGTGATGAAAATAATTACAGAAAAAATAAAAAAATGAATGCCTAAATGATAGTTCAATACCACAAATATATATATATATATACATATATATATATATGTATATATATATATATAATTCATAATATAATGGGCATATTTCAAACATAACCATATATAGAACTTTAAAATCTCTCCTGGAGGGATGACTCAGAAGTTAAGATCACTGATTGCTTTTCCAGAGGTCCTGAGTCAATTCCCAACAACCACATTATGGCTCACCACAATCAGTAATGGGATCTGATGCAGTCTTCCGTGGTGTCTAAAGATAGCTAGAATGTGTAGTCATATAGATAAAATAAATAAATCCTTTCAAAAATTAAAATTCTTATTGAGAAATCTGCACATGCATTATATTTCCAATTACTTAATTTCTGTATTTTGCGTAAATTCATTATTAAACTGTCAATTTGCTTCCTATTTGAAGAAACCTACTTAGTAACTCTCAGGAAAAAGTAGCTCTCTCTATTTGGAATTGAGAGTTCTTACAAAAGTTAAAGAAACTATATTTACCTTCCTTCAAAGCCCATTCTGATGCCATTGTATTAGCTTGTTTACCTAGCATGACATTTTCAATTATTTTAATGCCTATCACTGGCCTAGATCAATCATTCTAGATACTGACAACAAGATTAAACAGCTCATTCATTTGTACTTTCTCACTATATAAAACAAGAGCTCATCAATATATTTGAGTCTCCGTGTGATGGTGATATGATAGCATTCTATCCAAACTCTTGTTCTATGTAATTTTGAAAGTCACTGTGGAAAATTCCATCATATAAATGCCCCCAGATGTATTAGTTGGAACATTATCCCTATGCATAAGCTGCCACTGCTCTAAAAATGAGCAGTTAGAACAATAAAACAGTGCTCACCAGTTGCCTGATATTGTGTAAACCAGTCATAAAGTGCATGTTATGATGTAACACCCACTGTGCCTCATTATTCCCTTTTATGTGCAGAAAGACACAAGCTGTGCAACCTTTGGGAATATTGACTTCTCAGAAAGCTTTTCATTCTGCATTCCTCCCACTCTCTACCCACAATAGGAATTGTCCCATTAAGCATCCATTCTACTAAGAGAGAGAATAGAATCTTTGGTAATTGATAGTCTATGTTTCCATATAGAGTGGAGCAAACACTAGTTAATATGCCTCTATTCAGACACATTAAAGGATTTCCAATGCCAAAAGGAGGATAACAACAACAGCAACAACAACAACAAGAAAAACAACAAATCCTTTAATACAGTGAAATATTCTCCAATAGAGGACACACCGGCTTCCGTCTATAACTGTTTCACTCATACATCAATTCTCTCACTTCACTACATCTTGTATCCTTGCCTATATAAACTCCTACCTCTACTGAGTCTGTCCTTCCACATAGTCAACTTAGATTCTCATTGGCATGTTCTTTGGCTTCTCCTAGTCCATAATTTATTTATTTATTAATTAGTGGTACATATTTGGTTCTAATTGAAGTTTCCTATTATGAATCTTAATATCTTAATGTAATGTGTGTATGTGTCTGTGTGTGAGTGTGTGTGTGTGTGTGTGCATGCGAGCTTTTGGTGTATTAAATACATATGATTGTATGTTTGCACTGAGGAATGCATATGCACAGATACACATGTGTATGTACAAGTGGGTGTGTGTAGGCCTCAGATTGGTGTTTAATGTTTGCCTTGTTCACACATCATTTTTATATATTGAAACAATTATTGTTTGTTTGTTTGTTTGATTGTTTTTCTGAAGCCAGAATTTTTTTGTTTCAGCTAGCCTGGCTAGCCATCCTGATGAGGTGATTTCCTGCCTGCATTCTGTTCTGGGATTACAGATTGTGACACCTGCCTGGCTTCATGGTTTCTGGGATCCACACTCAAGTCTTCGGGTTTCTATGGCAAATGCTTTACTTATTGAGTCACCTTCCCAGCTCTATGCATTTTAATTTTTAAATTATCTATATTATTTAGAGAAATGCCATTATGTGCCTTAACTGTGATATCCTTAGATGCAATATCTTTTCTTAGGCTCAGATACAGTGATATATTGATTTTCTTGTACTTATGACTTGGTCCTTTCTGTAAAGATTTTCCTGAGTCTATAATAGAAAAGAGCCCATAAAAAAGTTTCTCTCAGTAGAACCAACTCAAAAAACTATTTAAAACGATCATTAAGATTTGTGTTAGACCATGAAAGCATGTTGGATGCCAATTAGCAAGTGTGAATGAAGACAGTACTTGTAACAATGATAAAATCTGAGATAAGAGGAAATAGGTTTAAAGTATTTGATAGCAATGGAAGACAGTTCCCTCAAAAGATTTCTTTGAGTCCATTTTAACTAAGAAGGACAAGGAAAAAAGTTATAATGCTTACTATGGAAGTGAAATGCTGATCTTTTAAGCAGTCATGCTGGTTTAATACCAGGAATATTTAAAGAGGCCTTTAGCTATTTTGCTGTTCTCATATTATGGGCAAATAGTCATAGTTTATCTTCCACTGTGCTGTTGTAGGGTCTTCAGAGCCAATCTCAATAGGTAAATATCAATTGTTCAGCCATAAAAGCCCATAAAACCCAGAGTTCCAGAAACAGCATTATGTTTATCATACAGTAATGTGTTGGTGTGTTTTATAAGCCCCATACAGCCAAAGTGACAGAGTGAGTATCCACGATACGGTACTTCAGTTACTCCTTGGGACACTTAATAATATTAGGAATATGTTTCAATCAAGCTGATACTACATTATTAAGGAGCTTTATGCAGTTTTCTTTTTTCATTTGAAGCAAATACACTGCTAAACAGAACTCCCAGTAACTGTTATATCAATTCTTACCTATGTAGTGCTGTTTATAACAATATTGCATGGTGCATTACTTTCTGAATGACTAGAAAGCCAAGCTATGAATGTAGGAGGGATACATGAGTGCCCATTACCAAATTCTAGCAACCTACACAATTTGACAAGACATAAACTAAATCAACTGCATATTGCAAACTTGGCACCAAATGCTGATTTCTTCTAAATTGTTCCCTGCTCCCTTCTATCACTTATACCATGAGATGCCACAAATTTAAACCCACACAATGGTGATGGCGTTCAGAATAATTTTAAATATGTATTTTTTGCCCTAGCCCTCATCCCCTCAGGATGGTCCTTCAGAGTAGGGGTAAGAAGGCACAGAATCAACTACAAAGACTCCAGGAGTCATGTGAGAAGTGGAAGCAGACTTATCTTTTGTAGAATTGGGGAATGATTTTATACATTCCGCCCATATTTCCTAGGTCTGCAATTGCTCATCCCTCTAAGTTAGCACAGCTAATTGGCTGCCCCAATCACATGCTCTGTCTTTGTTCATCTCTGGGTGTCAGGCATGTTCTAGGCTTAGCAAATGTGGAAGCACTTGCTGGGCATGCATGAACCATTGCAGATCACTACATAGTCAGGACATGAGGACTCACTCCTCCCACATGTATTCTATATATGGATACTCACTGTGTTTCTTCACTTAACAAATCCTTTATTTCCCCAGGCTTACATCTCCTGGATACTCCTTCATATCTTCCTCTTGATCCCTTTTCCAAACATCAAGGCTGCTGCTGTTGATACACATATAGCATTGGTGTAAGCCCTTTATTGGAAAATAAGCAACTTCTCAATGACACTTTCTTGAACTAAACTGATTTTTCCTATACTAGCTTCTATTGGCCAAATAGTATTACTGAAATGACAAAGTGCTTCACTTCATTATGAAACATTTACTGATATTCTTATAAACTTTCTGATGGTGAATCTATGCAATCCTTGTTAATTAATCTATGCATTAATAATAGATCATTATTTTTATTTTTGTGATTATTTTGTTTTATTTTGCAACATGTTACTTCGTAGACTTGGATACCAGACTGGCTTTGAAACCACAGAGAGATATTGCCTTTCTCCTCTTCAGTGTTGGAATTCAAACCATACATCAACATGACTGAATAGTCATGCCTTATAAAATCAAGTTTGGGCAGAAAATATAGTGTGTCTATCCAATACCTGATTATGAAACTGAAGATAACCATAGAGACCTTTCTGTATCCTCTTCTTAGAACATCTTTGTGCATTGTTCTTGTATGCATAATCACTTTTTTATGCATGTATCATTCAGAGTAATGATGTCACTTTGAGCTGCATACCTAGAGTACTTAAGTCTTTGGATTTTGATTTCAACAAATCACATGAAGATGGACATCCGTCGGTAAGAAACTTTTCCTCTTAGTCTTTGGCCAAGGCTACTCTCTTCATAATAATTAGCTGAAATATTATTTAATATGATGTTGCCTCTAACCATATTCATGCTTGTACTTTTATTTTCTGCTTTTCTTTTTACAAGTTTGTTTACTTCTTTCTAATAACATTTACATAAAAATACTCAAAGATTACTCCCTTTATGAAACTTGAAAAATATTTTTTACAAATTTTTGTCTATTTATTATATACAAATCATTATTTTTGTAAAATTTGTTCTTTTTCTTCAGTATATTTGTATGTGGTTATGTGCACGCAATTGTAGCACCCACGGAGGACAAAGACATATCTGGGATTCCTTGAAGTTACAGACAAATATGAGTCACCTAGGGTGGCTTCTGGAACAGAACTCAGATCCTCTTCAAGAACAATTCGAACTCTTTTCCACTGAATCATCTCTCCTGCACCAATTCAGGACAATTTTTGATCCACTAGTAAACACACATTTCAGAAAAAAAATGTATTGTGTTATTAATTCAAATATATATATATATATATATGAAATATATATAGTCTATCTAGATAAATTATATATATGAAATATATAATATATCTATATCTACCTATCTATCTATCTATATCTACATCTATCTATCTATCTATCTATCTATCTCTATCTACAGATAGAGATAGATAGATGAATTTTATTTAGATAGGACATGAACTTAAAAGAAATACTCAAAGTTAGGTTGGGATGTTTAAATGGTTAGTTTTGGAGTACTTGAAACAAACCAGAGATATGCAGTAAAAGTGAATCTCCATTGAGGAATTGCTTCCATGAGATTGGTCCATGGTCATCTCTGTGTTCATTTATCAGTTAATAACTGATGTAGAAGAGTTCTGTTCCCTTTTCATAGTACAAACTCTGGGTAGATGGATCTGAGCTGTATAAGAAAGCATGCTGAGCAAGCCACTAAAATTACATTAGTAGATAGCAATTTTTTCATGGACTTTGCATCAGTTCTTGGCTCTAGAGACATGCCTTATGTTCCTCACTCAGCTCCCTTCAATGACCGACAGCTGTTTGCAAACCATTTAAATCCTTTTTTCCCTTAAGTTGCTTTTGGTAATAATGTTTTGTTGTTGTTGTTGTTGTTGTTGTTGCTTTGCTTGTTTGTTTGGTTTTTTTACAGCAACAGAGAAAAAAACCAGGACAGGTCACAATGTAGCAGTAAATTCTATTTTTTGATAAAAATATATTTTTGAGTGTATAATATTACAATATTTCTCCTTCCCTTTCTTATTTTTAAATTTTTATTGGGTATTTTCCTTATTTACATTTCAAATGTTATCCTCCTCCCCTGCTTATATGAGGGTATTCCCCCAACTACCCACCTGCCTCCCTGGCCTAGCATTCCCCTACACTGGGACATGGAGCCTTTACAGGACTGAGGGCCTCTTTTCCATTGATGCCCAACAAGGCCATCCTCTGGTACATATGCAGCTGGAGTCATAGGTCCCTCCATGTCTACTCTTTCGTTGGTGGTTTAGTCCCTGGGAGCTTTGGGAGGTCTAGTTGTTTGATATTGTTGTTCTTCCTATGGGGTTGAGCCCTTCATGCTCTTTTTCAAATTCATTGACATATTTTCTAAAATTAATATTATATACATACATACATACATACATAAACACACACATTCCTAAATAAAATGAATTCAACATGTTCAATCTATGTAATGTTACTCTTATATACATGTTTTATAGCTGTTCATTTGATATTTATGTTTTTACATGTTTGCTTCTTTTGGTACAACTGATATGATTGGCAAATCTTCCAAAATTAAGCATGTGTTTACCATACATTCTAGCAAATTTGTACCTTGTCATTTATTTAAATAAGCTGAAAGACATGTACACACAAAAATTTGTATATGTATATTTATAGCAGCTAGAACCAATAAATGAACTCTAGTATTCCAGACAGTAGAAAACTAGCACAACAGTTGTCAATCATGAAAATTTACAGAAGAAAAAATGTATATTATTAAAGAAAGAGGCTAATTTGCAGATGCTATACATTACATCAAACCAATTATAAGGGACTCTGGCCAATTCAAAGCTGTAAAACCAGTAAAGAATATTTGTAGCTGCTCAGTGGACAGATCAGTAGATAACATAGTTGGACTGTAAAATATGAGTACCTGAGTTTAAGCCCTATAACATATACTAAGTAAACACAAGATATTGTTACCTACATCTAGGCCTGAGGAAGTAGATACAAGAGGATCCCTGAATCTCTGGAGACAAAAAGTGACTCTAGCCTTCTTCCTGAGTTTTATTCTAATGAGAGACTTTTGACTTAAAAAGAAACAAGAGTCTGGCACCTCAAGGAAAATATCCAAGGTTGTCCTCTGGTCTCCACATGTATATTCACACACAAAAGCAGACATTACACACACCCACACACACTCACACAAAACACAAATAAACACATACACGCATATAATACAAACACACAGAGATACAACACAAACACACACACACACACACACACACACACACACACACAATGTGTCTTTTCCTTGAGTTAGAAGAGAAAGATTCATGAATAGGGAACACACTAATTTTATAGTGATAAATTATGGTAGATACATATCAGTGGACATTTATGAAATCATTGAAATATTTATAGTATCACAGATAATCATGTGTATAAGTTATTTTACTGGACACAAGTACATAGACTATGGATATTTGGGCTAATAATGGTGCATTGTTGTAGGCTTGTAGACCGAAAATTGTCTGACCTTTACACTGATATTGAATAACTGTAATGAATATTTGTATCAACAAGGTATGTAGTCCATGTTTTGATAAATTTATTTAGCCAGTCTGAACCTGTTTATAAAAAGTCTGTTTAAATAAAATAATTATAGGATTTAAAAGAAAATTAAAAGCAATGGCAATATGAGTAGACCTGAAAAAGTTCTAGTGTGTGTGTATGTGTGATGATAAGCATACATTCTACCTTAAATATTCATTTACTTCTCATTTCTTTCCAATAACAGTAACAATGGAAATGAATATAAGATTTACTACAAATGAATAATGTGATTTAATTCTCTACTTCAGAAACAATATGCCACAACTCCATTTTTTATTGCATTTATTTTAGAAAACAGTAATTTTCAGTTCTTTAGAGTATCTTTGTAAAACATTACGGTTGTTTGAATAAAAATGGGCTTTATAGATTCATAGTGAGTGACATTATTGGAGGTATGTCTTGGTTGAAGTAGGTGTGGCTTGGTTCAATAGTTTCAGACTTTTAAGTTTCAGATGTTCAAGCCAGGTCTAATGTTTCACTCTCTTCCTGATGCCTTTATATCCAGAAAAGTCTCAAATACTTCCCCAGCACCATGTCTACCTGTACATGGTACAGGTAGACCTTCTCACCATGATTAAAATGAGTAAAACCTCTGAGCTGTAATCAAGCCCCAATTAAACTTCTTTCTTTAAAAGAGTTGCAGTGATCATGGTAACTCTTCATAGCAATACAAATCTTAACTTAGAAGTTGGTTTCAGGGGTGGTGCATTGCTACAATGAACTCAACCATATTTTTTTTTGGAGAATGTGGACATAAACAGTTTGCATTAGGAAAGAAGTTAAATGCTTTAAGTGGTTCTTAATGGGGCATACTTGTGGGAACATAGAATAACGTAGTGCTGAGCATGATTTGGACTGGGGTGGTGGTAGCAGGGACTGGCTCAGGAGATTTCAGAGGAGGAGAAATTTAGTATGTGGCCTAGAGACTGTTCTTGTGCTAGAAAGTGGCTGCTTTCCACCTTTGTCTAAAAAATTCTTCCTACAGCTAAATTAAAGAATTATAGATGTTTGGAAGAGGATATTTCCAAACAACATAGCTTTGACTGTGTTGTATGGCTATTAGTTGCTAGTCTTATGAAGATTTATAATGAAAAGCAGCAAGCTAAGCAAGGAAGAAAATACAAAATGTATATTTGGAGAAGAAATAGAGCATTAAAAAACAAAAAGCCTGGTGCTGAATATAATCAAGAGAATGTTGACGTCATAGAAAGATCCAACCCAACTAAGCTTCCAACTAAAATTGAATAGAAATTAAAGAAAAGCTTATGGTCAAGTGTGGTGGTATATACCTTTAAGAAAAGCGCTCAAGATGTAAAGATAAGGGTATCTCTGAGTTCAAGGTCAGTCTGGTCTACAGAGCCAGTTCTAAGCCTTGTTCCAGCCTCAGCAAACAGTCTAACTTGACAGCTTTGGCCACAAGATTCTATAATGGAGACCCTTTTGTGTGAAGCCATGAATAAGTATCCTGGGTTGTCTTGAAGATACATGGCAAGGTGTTCAAGATACCAGAATCCTGAAATACTGGCAGAGCAAAGCTGCTAACAAGAGGTAGAGTCAGTCTAAGAGAAACAAGAGCATTTTGGTGAACAAAGCTAAAAAGAGTGGGAGTTCTGATGAATGCTTTGACATTAGATATACACATGCAGACTTTGGAGTTTGCCCAGCAGGTATTTTGGTGTATTTTGTTTCAGTATTTCCTTACTGTACTCCATTTTCTCCTTTTTGGTACAGTAATATATAGTCTATGCCATTATATTTTAGAAGTATACGATATGCTTATTTATTGTTTTAGAGGAATTGCAGTTAAGAGATTGCCATGAGTCTCTGAACAGACTGGACTATTAAAGACGGTGGAGACTGATAAAATTGTGGGAATTTTAAAAGTTGGATCATCTGCATTTTGCATTGTGATAAGTTTATAACCCTATGTAGGGTTATAAATGACTGCCATAAACTCGAAAGAAGTGGCATTAATGGAGGTGTGGTCTCCTTAGAGTAGGTGTGGCCTTGTTGGAAAAAAAATATGTGACAGAAGGTAGGATTTGACATGTTAGATCTTCAAGAGAGACCAAGCCAAGTGTTACTCTCTCTTCTGCTGCCTTTAGATGAAAATGTAGAACTCTCAGCTACTTCTCTAGCACTATGTCTGCCAGTGTTCCACCATACTTTGAGCAAAGATGACAATGGACTAAACATCTGAACTATAAGCAAGCTTCCAATTAATATTTTCTAAGAGTGGTCATTGTCAAAGTATCTCTTCACAGTGAGAAGACTGAGACAGACCGACTCCATGACAGGTTTCAAACTGGTTGGTTGGAAGACTAGGCTTGTCTACCAGAATTGAAAAAGTCTGGACAAGTCAGTTATGGAAAATCTTCAGGCCTCAGGCAGCCAATCAAAAACTGCCCCACCATCAGAATGTGCCCTGCCCCTGGCACAAGGCAAGGGTAGAGTCAGCAACAATTTCCAGGCTTTTCCAGCAAGTTTCTGGACCCCAGCAATTGTTCTGGAATGTCCCTAGATATAGACCCAGTGAATTTAGATAAAAGTCACCTACCCCTCCCTAGAATTCTCCTAATGTGCTTTAAATTGGGCCTGTGAGCTCAACTGGGCATCTCCATCTAGGTAAATGGAAGACCCCAGAACGCTTGACTTCTGCACAATAAAATGCTCCTTGTTTTGCATAGTATTTGAGTTTGGAGTATCATTCTTCAGTGACTCCTGGACCCTTCCAACAGCAATATAAACCATAACTAAGATAAACATGTAAATGTTTCAAATAAAAATGAGCTGTGGCAGCTTTAAGACACAGAAATATACTCTGGTGAATTAAATAGGAGTCACATGGAACAAATGATGATGTCACTTCCTCTTATGTACTGATAGCCACTTAACCTATTAACTATAAAAAGGGTTGGGATATATTTTGTTTATTATAGCAGGAAAGACTAACTGATATTTAACAGATTCCTTCTGATATATATATATACATCAATGTTTACAGTTTATTCAATTTCAAATATAGTCTCTTCTCCTGTGAATTTTTCTGAGTTGAAGAAAGCTTTTAAATTTTAGTTTTCCAATGTGAAACAGAAAATTTTGCAGCCGAATGTTTGAAAGAATGCAGATTTACAGAGAATTGTCAATAAAATTTTCTCAAGGAATGTTTATTTAACTATATATTTGAATGTTAAGAGGCAACTAGCCATTAATAAAATTAAATTTTTTAGAGAAGTGTCCAACAATTTAGAATAATAAATATTCTCTGAGGCAAATATAATCTTTGCTTATTTTAAGAACATACATAATAATATGTAAACTTTAAAATATGATAGGAAACATAATAAGCATATGTAGTTAGAAGATCAGATGTAGTTCTCTGCTGATTATAGTCTTCAATAAGCATTATAAACACAGTAATCTCACTGTCATTTTAACATTTTTCTTGACTGCTGTGAGGGGGGCAAAGAGAAAGTAAGAAGTACAATTGTCAATAGACATAACCAGGATAATACTATGAATGTTTAGACAGAACACTGAATAATGTACAAAACTTTGGAGGTAGATTTTTATTTGAAAATGAAGATTAATAGAAAAAAAGAAATGAAGAATAATTTATGTGCCTAGATTGTTTGAATTTCTTTGAATGCCAAGATCACTAAGAGCTATACCAGGGTAAAGAAGATTAATTTGGAGGAGGAAATAAAGCCTTGCATTTTTGCTTCTAATGAGGGAACATTCTAATCAAGCCATCAAGTTTGCAGCTGGAGATATCTTTCTGGCCCTCAGAATATATATTTTGAAATAAATAGTTCAAACTGTACTTCAAACTACCTGTCTTTTAAATTCTTTCTGCAACAGAACATAGCTAGGAATGAAAGTAGGTGCAAGTTGTGTCTGAGCCAAGCTTACGTTTTAGAGAGCAGAGAAAATGAAGGAAGGCAGGGAGGGAGTAGGCAGAGGTTGGGGTACAAAAAGAAGTCAAATAACACTGTGTCTTAGAGCTTCGATTTAAAAAGGAATTGAATAAGATATCAGCTAAAGATAAAACAGGCACCACACTTTTGTGTTCAGAAAACTAGTTGTGGTTCCATGAGAATAGCTTCAGTAAATATTTGGAAAGAAACATTATAAAAAAGGTAGTATCAGACTTGGAAATTCAGGAAAATTTCCATGCTTTCTGAATGTAACGCTAAAATTCCTGAGATTATTGAAATAGAGCATATGGTAGAATATGGATATTTATTAGCTGTCATAAAAAGCAAGCACATCATTGAAGGTAAATGAGGAGACAATGAATAGGGTGCCATGCTTGGAAGACAATATCTTTCTTGGAGCCCTTGCTTGTACACTGAGCTGAATTACAGGTACAGCATTCTAAGATCATCTTTTTCCTCCATAAACCTGCTTGAATTCCCTTGAATTTATGTATTCAAGCTGTAATCATCAATGTAATTATTTAAAAATGGGGATTTAAGGAAGTACTTAGGGTTAAATGAATTCTTAAGGGCAGGGATATAACCAACTAACCACTCTTATTTCTGATTCCAGGCTCCAGTACTGTTAGGAAATATATTTCTATGTTCTTACCAAATCTGGATACTAAATCTATAATGGAGCACTTCTCTGAATTTGATTTCTCTGCTTTTCACCCATCACTATCTCCCATATTATATTTAACATTATTTAAAGTTAAATTGCTTTTTCTTGAACCTTAAACACCTTAATATCAAAACCTAAATAATTAGAAAGATCTAGATTGGCAGTCTTATTATACAATATTCTGTACTTTGCCAAAACCAGTTCCAATTATAAAATTATCCAGAAAGAGAGAGACAAAGACAGAGAGACAGAGAGAGACAGAGAGGCAGAAAGACAGAGAGATAGAGAGAATAAAAATAAAATTTGCAGGATAAGGAAGTGATGAAAGGATGATTAAATTTAGCTCTTTAATAGGGACCACCCATGAGGAAAAATCATGAAATACTTGTAAGTTTTAGCAATAGAGGTGATTTTACCACAAATTCATTACCTCTTTATTCAATTTCACTTTCAGCAATACACAGGTCTATTTGAATAATCCTCAGAAACACTAATTATAGTTTATCCTTCAACATTTTGTTTATAGTTAAAGTTTTGGTAGTGTTAAACATTATTGAGCTTGTTACCTAGGACACATAGCAAGGTCAAAAGTTCTCTAGATCTTCTTGCATGCTATGTAGATTCTTTCTTTTTAGGCCTAGAAATTTACTTAGATATAAATTTTCTGATGTATGACATGCTCACTTAAATTATGTTACTGAAATATGAAGAAGCTTCTTTTTAAAAAAAAATGTGATTCTAGAAAAACTAAATATCATTGAAAATATAAATTTTTGTCTTATTGTATATTCAGCTAAAGAAATGTAAATCAATCATTATTTAAATATCTATCCCTTCATTGTTTAAGATTATCTTCCTCTGTTAAGGTTCTACTTACTTCCTAAATTTCCTATTTTCATCAGGCCACATTTACAAGGTTAGAATTCCAGCACTGTTCTTGAAAAAGTGCTGTTTTACAAATAACTGTTAACTACATTTTAGTCACTTGACCCTACTTCATTCCATTAAATTTACTTAAAGTGTTTTCCAATATTTAGGAATTAATTCTCATTTTACTCTCTCCAGTACACATTTTAAACACTCAGCTGTTTTTTAACAAGTTAATATATGCTTTTGAAACAAAATGACTTCTAAAGAAGTCATCAGTCAAATTTCAGATGTTTAACATCAAAACAGCTCAAGCCATATTGTCTCAGTTGCTGTTTATTTCAAAAATGAGAATAAGCAATTATACAAGCATTTAAAATTACTACTTGTTACATTGAATTTAACTTTTTGTCAACTATGAACAGGTTTTCAACATGCCTGAATGATAAAATATCTAAAAGTCCAATCTGTGTAAAAATTCATTAAGAATTTAACTTAAATTCTAAAAATTAAAATATACCTGATCTTTAAGGTCATAAGATATGAATTACTAGATCAAGATTTTTTTGTAATGTAGATGTATGAACTAGAAACAGAATTCATGTGGAAAGATGGATGCGTACACATATTTATATATGTATGAATGTAGGTATTGTATGTATATATGTATATATAAATATATACAGGTATATATTATATGCACATATATAATAACACATACTTATATATGTAATAGATTTGTAATATATTGTATTATATTAATATATACTTGAATTATATATGCATAATTGACTATATATTTACATACATAGATATAACACACACACACACATATATATATATATATATATATATAGGTTTTGACTGACATAGTTAAAGAAGTAGTAGACAGCATTAATAGGTAGCCCCTAAATAGAACCATCTGTTATTATCTTTCAGCAAAGAATATGCTTCTAATATTTTCTTTGCTTTTTATTGGTTATTTATTTACATTTCAAATATTATTCCCCTACCCAGTTCCCCTGCACAAGACCACTACCCCCTCCTCCCTTCCCCTGCCTCTATAAGGGTGTTCCCCCACTTGTCCATCCACTCCTGACTCAGCACCCTATTGTTCCCATATTCTGGGTATTAAAGCCTCCACAGGACCAAGGGGCTCACTTTCCAGTGATGTCAGATAAGGCAATCCTCTGCTATATATACAGCTGGAGCCATGAGTGCTCCCTGTGTATTCTTTGACTGGTAGTTTAGTCCCTGAGATCTTTGGGGTTTCTGGTCGGATCCAGGCAGTGAATGTCCATGGGAATGGATAAATGCTTTATGATTAGGGTTAGGGGCAAGGGACATTCATGAATGATGATCTTATAAAGAAACTTAAAGGCTGTGTTTACCTTCACTACCTTACTGAATATGACTCAGTAAATCCTTCTACATTTTAATCTGGTCTTGTGCTAGACAAGTTTGAAACAAATAGCCTCATGATTGAAAGGAAGGTTGTGACTCTTCACAGGTTAAAATCAAGTATATAGCCCCATGATTGAAAGGAAGGTTATGACTCTTCACAGGCTAAAATCAAGAGTATTGCTTCTGAAAGATATTTTTCTGTCAAGATTTTTTTAACATATCCATCTGAATGTCCAGAAAACAAAGTAAACTCAACTCCAGAGAATTTAAAGGATATAGAAGTCCTTACTGAACTTTTTATATCACTCCCAAATTTCATTCATATATTGATTAATACCAAGGGTTAGAACTTTGTATTTTTTTTTCAAATTTAAATTTTCACTTTCAAATTGCAGCAGGGAATTTGATATGTTGTTAGAGTAAAAATACAGAAATTACAATGTTCATACTCAAATATTCATACTCAAAAATCAAGAAATTGCAAACTCATAATTTTCATAGCTGCTGTGATATAGAAAAGACTTATTAACATAATATTTGACATATTAAAACATTTTGGTAAATAATTGTATAAATTTTACTAACATTAATTATTAAAAATAGAAGTTATAAAACAAGCAGGGTTAGAAAGTATGAGATGAATATGAATTTTATATACATGAGTGAGGTCCATTTTCCAGGAGTACATATGAGAGTAAGAACAGTTATCATGGTAAGTAAAAACCTACTAACTTTGTAATGCTAAGATACCAAAAGTATCAGCCTTCTGCTTTTAAGTTTTTTTTTATAATAGCCATTAAAATTAATTAATAAAAGATTTTCTTTAGCACACCATATTACAAGTCTCATCCAAAAAGATTAAATTGTGTGAGGGAGATAGAGCCAAAAGATCAAAAGATGTGGTAAGACAAACCCCTAGACTCATCACCAGATATATTAGAGTGTAGAGAGAGGAAGAGGAGCTGAGAGCTAAGGAAGGAAGGAGGGGGAGAGGAAGAGAGAGAGAGAGAGAGAGAGAGAGAGAGAGAGAGAGATTGAGAGAGAGAGAAATGGTGCTATACAAATGATTTCATTGGAAAAGAAGAAAAGTCAGTGTGGGCCTCAACTGAGGGACGAGAAGTATAATAAATACAAAACAAGGAAGGACTTAGAAAATAACAAGGGTGAGTGACTAAAATTTAAGGAATCCTGATGATAACTATCTATTTAAAATACATAAAACGAACATAAATCTATGTATAAATACACATATATTGTTTAAAGAAAATTTTTCTGGCTGGGCTGATAATGCTTCCCACAAGAGCTTCAGGTTATCTAACAAAATGCCCTCAATATCAAGAATTACAAGGCCTCTGTTGAGTTGTTGGCTACTGTGATTCAAGCATCTCCCAAACATTATAAACTATTAGAATTGTCCTCTGTTGTTCCCAGAAAGAGAAGTACCTATTGTTGAAGGTGCCATGCACTTCAGACATAGACACAGAACCAAGAGGACATTCAATTTAGTCTGATCAAAAAGACTGCTCTCTACAGACTTGGTTTCATAGTACCATAAGGTACGATCCAAGCTTCCAAAAGAAGAAAGCCCTTAATGGTACTCTCTGTACTAAGAGCCAGTGGAGTCATAGGTCTTGAAAGAGTACATACAATCACTATTTTACTGAACTTGCATTATCCCCAACAACAGTATGTGTGTGTGTGTGTGTGTGTGTGTATGTATATGTACATATGTATGTACGTATGTATGTATGTATGTATATATTCTTAAATTCAGAAAGAAGTGCAGTCTACATCCTTTATAAAGGAAACATGGCACCAGATAAAGAGCACTAAAGTGTCTGCATCCTTTGACCAGGACCAAGTCTTAGCTGGATTTTTTATTGTTCTGGTCAAACAAGGTAAATGAAAGCAATTTGTGGAATAAAGAGTTTATTTTATTTTTTAGCTCAAAGATTACTGCAAACATGTGAAGAAAAACTTGCAAATCCAGAACGTGGAAGTTTCTCTGATAGTTTCTCATGGGTAGTGTCTCTGAAGAACATCAGAAGTTATATCCGTGAAGTCTCAGTAGCCTGGAAGTCAAAATAAATAGATGTTAACTTAGACTAGGAAATCTCATGTATCTTCAACCTTAGGCAAGGAACTACAGGTAACTAAGGAATGTTAAAAAAGGAAGAAATCATCTTCCTTAAGAATAATCAATTGGTTATCTCTACCAAATGACCAGCTGTGAAAACATATATGTACACATTACAATACATGAACTGTTCATGTTTTATTTACATACTCCACCACTGCCAGAAGCCGGGACCCTCGCCCTTACCCTCACCCCCTACCTTTCCCCACCTGCACAATGTCCCCTGCAGCCTGGCAAACACAAGCTCCTGCTTGGCAAGCAGTGTATAGCAGGAAAACCATAACTCAAGCAGTCTACCATATCTTTTGAAGAATAGCAGGTGGATCATAATTCAAGGCAGTGTACTGTATAGACCATGACATGTTCAAGGCACAGGCCGAGAAGATTCTGTACTTTCCCACTACCTGGCCCCTCTTACCCCCTCCCCTTGTAAAGCATGTTATAAAAAAGCATTTCATGTTCAAATACATGACTCTTGACAAGCAACTGTTTGCTTGAGTCCTTTCTCTCTCCTGCCCGTTCTTCTTTCAGGTTGCGGTCCTCCTCGCCCCCACGAATAACTAGGACCCGCCAGTCGGGTCACATCACCATGACCACCACCACTCCTACCACTCCTAATGGTTTGAAGAAATGGGAATAAAGAGGGGATGATTCAAATGTATCCCCCAAAAGTAAAAAGTACTATACTTAAAAGCCTTCCTTACCTATAATTCACTTCTGTTCAAATATTTCAAAAGTGTGACAATATAAGGACATGAAACATGGTGCTACATTTAAGTTATAGACTATAGGCTTGGGGTAAAAGCTCAGTTCTACATAGCATTCTATTTTGACTAACTGGCACAAGAATCTTATTCAAACACTAGTATCTGAACCACACAAAGAAGAAAAAAGTGATGCAAATCTTTTTCTATTGTACAGGGCTACTAAAGTTCCTAATACGTTATAAAGTAAGTATTCCAATGCAATATAAATAAGAGAAGAATTAATCAATTTAAAGGAGCAAGTTCTCTGTTAATCAGTAACTGTTTTCAGCAAATTTTTCATAATTTTTTTTATTTCATTCCATTACATTTTAAGACTAAATGATTTATTTGATAGGTTCAGTAAATGAGTCATGAGTCATAGGAATGTCCAGACATTTAGGATCCAGTTAGAGAAATTCCCCCTCTGCCCTGTGCAGAACAAGCACTGTTTAAAAAAAAATGATGCATTTTGTCCGTGAAATAGTTGTGCCCTGCCCCCAATTCCTAAAGTACAGAATATGAATCAAGCCAATGAGAAGGGCTCAGTTTGGAAAATCTTAATGTTTTAAAGCCTGTAAACGCTGTTTGGAAATTCTGAGCTTTACGGACAAAAACTTAAATATTCTTCAAAAAGTTTTTCTCTATACTGAACTTGCCTTGTTCATGCTCTGTATGAAAGAATATCCAAGATACGCTTAACTTCCCTGAGGAATAAACTGGTGAATGGGGAAATGGATGAGAGAAAGATGCACAGTGAACACTGGCTTAAGGAAATACTTTTTTTTAAATTTTTCTCTCATACGTTACATCCTTTCTGCAGTTTCCCTTCCATCAAATCCTCCCACTTCCCTCCCCACACTTTCTCATCTACATCTCTTCAGAAATGAGCAATGAGCAGGCCGCCTAAGGATATTTGCCTCAACTGAACATGGGATAGCAAGGTACACTAAGACTAGGCAAGCACTGTCATATCAAAGCTAGCTTAGGCAGCCTAGTAGGAGAAAAAGGGTCCCAAGAGGAAGCAAAAATGTCAGAAATATCCTGTCTCCCACTGCTAGGAGTCAGTTCCAGAAGAATACCAAACTAGACAACCATAACATATATGCAGAGAATCTAGTGCCTCTATCACCAACAATTTGTCTTCCTGCAAGATTTGTTGGGGCAACGGTGCACAAAGTGTGTGGGAGTGGCTAGCCAATGACTGATCTAACTTAAGCCTGTGCTCAAGAGAGGCTCCATGTCAAACATTTCATGGATGATTAAGAACTAGAGGTTGGATAGCAAACATGACTGGCAAAAAAGAACATGTAAATGAAATGATACCTGATATGCTATGTACTCGGCGACTAGCTTGATCATCATCAAATAGCCTTCATCACACAAATGAGAGAAGCAAATGTAGAAACTCATGTCCGAACACAAGGTAGAACTCTGGGATGCCATTGAAGATGATGGTTGGGGATTGTAGGATCCAGAGACATTGAGGACAGAACAGAATCAGCTAAGCAGAGCTCATAGGGGCTCACAGAAATTGAAGTAGTAATTATGGAAATATTATTAAAAAATAAGAATCATCCTTCTTTTATGGAGTGTGCCTTTTCTTAATGAGGAGGACAGGAAAGGCTTTGTCTCTTATGTGTGCTTTGGAGAACTCTAACCCCTCAAAATATAGACTTGGATTCTTATGATCAGATTCTTTTAATTTATTCAAAAGAAATAAATTGCATAAAGAATTGTGTGTTATATAATTTATTTTAATTCTTTTGACCATTTTCCAGATACTATTTTGTTATATGTACGGAGTTCAATATGATAATTTAATATTTGTATGCACTGGGCAATAATCCAATCAAATGAAAATTATCTCTCTTTATTCCCCAAACACCTAGCACTCCACAGTTCTCTGGCTGTTTTTATGTGCATTATAGATTATAGTAGTGTGATGTTACATTATTCCTACTCTGTAATAAACACCACATCTCTTCATTTTTTACTGTATCTTAGTATGTTTTTTTAACCACTCTTTCTCTTTCTGTTTCTCTTATTCTTGAGTAACTGCTTTTATGATAAGCTGTTTGAGATCATCTGTTCTATTTGTAACAAATGATAACCAGCATGTGAAACTTACACTTTTGCTATTATTATTTCCTTTCAAATGATGTCTGCCAGATTCATTGACATATACGTGTGTGTGTGTGTGTGTGTGTGTGTGTGTGTTTTCAGGGTAGTGGTCTGTTTTGATAGTGGTTAATTTATCCAACTCTCTTTTCTTTTAGTCTTTTACCAAAATGTTTTTTCAAACAATTTCATACTCATGCATATACAGATGCACACACACACATATACAGGCACACACACAAACACTCACATATACATATATATACATATGTGCACATATATAAATATATACCTGTATACACATGCACATAGTTACATATATACACATGTACTTAAATACATTTGTACATATATTAGGCAAATTCTTACTACCATCACCATTTCTTCACTTGTTTCCATAACATCCTGATTCTCTCTCCCACACAAATTTCTTCTCTACATTCAAAGCATTTTGTTGTATTTTGTGGCCCACAATGTTTAGCCAGTGATATCTGTGTGATTATGGGTTTGGCAGTAATTTTTGGAGCATGGTGAGGTTACCAGTGGATATACAATTGAAAACATGTCTGCTCTTCCCCTCAAATCCAGTAGCTCAATATTCAACAGAGAGGAGTGTGGCCACATGGGCTCCTGTATGATCCAGTATTGACAGTTCACATGCTCAATCTTGTATGGGCATGCTACTGTGGCTGTGAAATCACAATTGCATTGGCTGTGTCATGCCCATGGGATAGCATTTCACAGAACTCCCTATCTTCTAGCTATTAGATATTTAATCATATTAATCTTTTATTGTTGAATTGTATAGGAAATGTACATATTCTGAAAATTAGCTTTCATATGCAATTCATAATTTTAAAATATCTTCTTAATTATTCATGTCATATCACTTATATGATTATATTCTATCCTATACAGAAGATTTTTAATATGATAAAAATCATATTGCTTTTACATTGTGACTCATTCCCTGAAGGTTGTTTTTGTTGTTCCTGTTTGGGGTTGGGGGGTGATGTTTGTCCTTTTGCCTCTACTAAAGCATGTGGACATATTTTACTTTCTGCCAATTCAGGATTTGACCTGGTAACTGGTTCTGTAGGAGGTTTTGAAGTCCATTATTAGGATGCTTTTTTTTTTGGATATTTTATTTACATTTCAGATGTTATCCACTTACCTCATTCTGCCCCCCTCCGCCCAGGAATCCCCTATTCCATCCCTGCTCCTTTTGCTTCTATAAGGATGTGCCCCCACCTACCCTCCCCCCACTCCCACCTCCTCACCCTCAAATTTCCCTAGGTATCCAGTCTTCCTGGGACAAAGGATCTCCTCTCCCACCTATGCCAGACAAAGCTAACCTCCCCTACATAAAAGGCTAGAACCATGGGTCCCTCCCTATGTGCTCCCAGGCTGGTGGTTTGTAGCTGCCTGCAGCCACAGACCAACTGGATTCTCCTGAAAGGGAGCCTGGAAATGAAGAAAGGGACAGGGGTTGAGAAAAGATGAAACCAAGACAAAGTTCTCTGATCAAGGCTTGACGTTTTAATGTTCAGCTCCCAATTTCAGGAGAAAGGCCCTGTCCAAAACTCTTTCTTGTTTCAGTCAGAGATGGGAGGGGGAATCCATTCTTGGTAACTGCTGGAAAGGAGATATCTCAAGGCAAGCCCAGCGGGGCAGTTATTCTTCTAAGTTCTATGGAGCCAAGGTGGGTAACTCCACCTAGATCCTATCACTTGGTCTATTGTGGTAAACAAGGTCTTTTGGGCCTGCTCAAGGCTGGGGGAAGGGCACAGTGGTTTAGACCCTGGGAACTCTGGTTGGTTGGTACTGATGCTCTCCTTATGGGGCCTGCAAACCCTTACAGCTCTTTAAGTCTTTTTTTTTTCACTGCTGTGGTGATAATTCTTTATTATCAATGTGGTGGGGTTTGGATCTAAGTGAAAAAATTTGTACCTGTAGGTATTGAGGGCAATGCTAGAAGACTAGCAGGGAAGAAGATTCCACAAGAGACTTGACCATATCAAGGGACTCTGAGGAAAAATTGTTGCTGCTTGCTTGTTTACCTTCCCTACTTGCTTATGACTTTATAAAGTGCTACTGGTGATGCTACAGCTGCTGCAATCCATCATAGGTGCCGGATTTCATTTTCTTTGATATCCCACTACCATCAGAAAACTTGAAACTCTTAGAAAATTTTCATGGTTACAATATTACATAAAGAATACTGAGATGTCCATCATGTGGTCAGAGTACATACCAGATTCTCAGCATCTTGAGTGTACAGTCAACCATTATTGGACTTTTCAACCTGATGATTGTTAGTCTTCAGCTAAAATTCCCTGAAAAATATTGGTTCTGTTTCTCCAGAGAAAATGGCCTAATGAACTTGGTTAAATTTATTTTCAATTATTTAATTTTGTGTCTACTATGAATTGGTCTCCATTTGTATCTCTTTTCTGCAATTTTTTAGGGGGTGTTAAAAAATTGGTACTATTTTATGTATTAATCCCATGTTCAGTATTTTTTCATCTTTAATCTTTTTCAAGAGGATCTAGGGAGGAGTATCTCTTTATGCTGTTCTAGATTAAAACATCATGAAATCTTCAATGAAATATAATTTTACTTTTTCCTTTCTTGCCTTTATCTTCTTTTAGAACTTACTTGGAAAAAAATCCAGCTGTTCTTTATCTAGTAAATTGTCTCTGGGTTTGCCATATATAGCATTCCTTATGTTGGGGTCTATTGAGATGTATTCTAATATTGGCTGAGAGTTTTTATAATGCAGGAATTTTATATTTTTGGATTTCCGGCCTCTGTTCCTATCATACAGATCGTGTCACACAGTGGCTAATGTTTGCAATTATTTTTATTAATTTGCACATATTCAGCTACCGTGTATTTATAGCAAAAACAAGTCAGTTATTTTTTATGCTAGATTATTTTATTGACTTTTTTTCCCTGTTGTTTTGGTGGTTGTTGTTTACTTATTTCCTTTCTTTTTTTTAATCTTATTGTTTATATTTATCAAGAATGTTCATTTATACTTTTATTTTTGTGTTTGGTTTGGCATTATATAGTATTCCTAACAGCATAGAATGTGTTAGGCAAAATTCTCTTGGTCTTTAGCTTTTTAATTTTAAAAAATGATTTCAAAGAAATATGCTTTTTAGCTCTTCCATGCATGTTTTGTAAAATTCCATAATTTATTGATCAAGAAATACCGATATTTTATTGATGGGACATTAAATTAATTCTAATTTATGTTACAATATTACAAATTTCTTTAGACTTTTTAATGTAATCATAACTTAAAGATTGATGTCTTGGAGTACTTCATTTATATTGTTTTCTAATTCCTTAGCTTATTTTTTTCCACAATAAACATTTGTCATCCTTTGTATTTCTCTGATAACAGTTTCTGTGTGTCCTTCTTACTGTAATAATTTTAGTTTTCTCTCTTTTATATTTGTTTTGTAGAGCCATTTTATTGATCATTATTTTCTTTTAAATCTTAATCTGCAACTTGCTTAGTTCTTTATATAGTTCATATTCCTAGTTCATTTATTTCTTTTTAAATTTTCTTTTACTTTTTTTTTAGATTTTTGTTCTTAGAGAGCCTTAGCATATATTATTGAGCTGATTGCTATAAAGCTATCTAATTTATTGACATTGGACTTTCAGATAAAACCTTCAAAGTTACCTTTTTGATGCATTTCATAGAAAGATTTCTCTAGCTTTACTTTTATTTTGATTTGTTCCAAACATCTTTTAACTTTACTTTTGCAGTGACTCACTATTAAAAACTATAGTTCACTCTTGTGTGTTTTCTATTGGTCTTACTGGAATCTACTTTTATTTTGCTGTATCACAGAACACATTACACAAAATTTTAAAAATTGTTCATCTAACAAAAAATGGGCTCCATGTGGTTTTGTGTCATATTTTTCTTTGTTTTATTTTGACTTCAGGGTTTTTTGTTGGTTTATTTTTAATGTCTTATGTGTATATTTTTCTGAAACATAAAAACAATATGAAACTGGATTAGTATGAAATTGGAGAGGGTCTGGAGAAGTTGAAGGTTGATAAATAATACAAAAAAACTATATTTATGAAAAATTTAAATAATAATTTTAAAAACCAAGAATTACAGGTGACTAAGAAAGGCTGAGAGTTAAAGTCTTCCACTGAAAAGACATACCAAATGGTTATCCAATAGCAAATATTCTGCCCTGAAAACATGCAACAAGTAACATCATACAGACTAATAGGTTCTATATAGGACTATATATATATATATATATATATATATATATATATATATATATATGTGTGTGTGTGTGTGTGTGTGTGTGTATACACATGTATATATGTATATATATATTCACATAATTAATATTAATGAATAATGGTCATGCATTTGTAAGCGAGCAAGTGAAAGCATATGTGGGTAGGACTGGAGAAAGAAAAGGTAGAGAAAATTATGTACTTATAATCTCAAAAATAAATTTAAAAGAAAAAAGTTGTTGAGATTTGTTTATAAATACCACATGATCACTAGAGAATTTTTCATTTGTTAGTGAGGCAACTGAAGCCATTGAAAAAAATATGTTATAAATGTACTTAGGGTTATGTTGGAGTTTGTGCATAAAAGAATTGTTGCCTTCCTGTAGGAATATAATAATCCCATCACAATCCTGTTGCTTTAATTCTTATGTTAATGTTCGTAGTCTCTAACAGTCTTTACTTCCAATATTAATGAATATCTTCAAGGTGAACTATTTTATCATGCAGCTGGAGTGTAAGGCATTGCTTGGGTTGGCATTGTGGCTTTAGTCATGAGTGAAGTCAGAAATGTACTCCCAATGTGACTTGATCAGTTATACAAAACATCAATGATGCTTGTGCCTCAATAATATAAATGCAGATACTTGATAAAACAATAGTGCTATTTTTTGTTGACAAATAGTATCAGATAAACATATCTGAAGGTACTATTAAGATGACTGATGATAATAATAGTAACCGTTATCATGTAAGGGGCATGGGTAAGACATGCAAACATCCTTAGGATGTTTGGAGTTGTAAACAAATTGGTTCACAACCTCCAATGAAAGCAGTTATAGTATCTGGATGCAGGTCACAAAAGATTACATATGTAGATCCATCAGAGACAGGTATATTGGTGGCTATGAAGGTAACAACACTGTCTATGTGACTTTCCTAGGACACTGATTCAGGCCACACAGAAGCAAGAACTGAGGCAATAGAAATTGGTGAAGCTCTAAGGAAGCTCTAAGGTGAAGCTCTGTGGAAAAGTAATTTCTTGAGTTGTGGGAAAGCCAGTATTAGTACCTCTTTAGTTTCTAAGAGAATTTATTTAATTCTGTGGCAAGAAATCAGGACCCTCTCCCATATAAGGTGAGCTATGTTGTCTCCAGGTTTTCAGATGGTGACAGCTCTAATGTTGAGACCATGATCAACACAGTACCCTATACTTAGGTTTCATAGAGGAATACCCAGTGATATCATGGATATCAGGCATTCAGATGGCTGGATGTATTGTGCTGAGTCCACATGCAATGAAGTGTTTGTCCTCAGAAGCAAACAACAGTGATCCTGTCAATGATTGTGGTGATAGTTGAGGTGTAATGGTTGTTGGTGGTCCATAGGCCACTTTGGTAAGTGAATCCCAGTGTTGAGTCTTTATCCCTGATGGTGCTGTTATTTGGATGCTATAGGGATTGTCAGGAGGCAGAGTATGAGGAATAACATGTAACCTATTTTTCTGGAACAAAGGAGTTATATAGATACCAAGCAAAGAATCACAGTCTATAAGATCTGTTGATCATATTGTCATTGGTGATTGCCAAGTCACAGTGAGAATGTGGGCCTTGGAGGACTTCCCAATTTTATTTATAAACAATGTGGAGACTTCACTAGGTTAGTAGCTGGGATTGAAGTTGTAAAATTACTCTCTTTTTTCTGTGGTGACACTGAGATTCCTTCTCATCTAAGATTCCACCTAACCTATGCTGAGTCTCTTTTTGAAGTTAGTTGCTATTCTCAGATGGCTGTGGTTGCTGTGGTTCTCTAGTTTATTTCTGGAGGAGGCAAACCCAAGGTACTCCTATTCAGTTGCCCTGAATGATCCTATCCCACAGTTAAGATACAATTCAGAATTTCTTTCTTTCTTTTTGCTTTGTTTCTGATTTTTTGTTTTGGATATTTTATTTATTTACACTTCAGATGCCTTCACCTTTCCACATTTCCCCTCCCTTGAAATTCCCTATCCCATTCCCCCTCCTCCTTTTTGCTTTCATACCATTTTAATTACATGCAGGTATTAAGGTCAGTTCTAGGTTGAAGAACTACCAATACAATAATAGATGCAAATAGTCAAGAAACAAACAGGACAATAAACAAGAATTGTAAAAAAACAAGCAAGGCAATAAACAAAATTCTGTGAAAACTCCCATGATTACGGTTTCTAGGGGCTTATCATGATTACTAAAATACCTGAGTCAACTTCCCTGTCCTAGCCCAAAGTCATTTTCATGTCTGAAGCCTACTTCCTTGTTCAAGCCTAAAATTTAGATTCCTGACAGAAATTACTTCTTTGTTCTAGCCTAATATTTAGATTCCTGCCTGAAATTACTTCTTTGTTCTTGCCTAATGTCAGATTACTGCCTGAAGCCTGCTTCCTTGTTCTTTACCAATGTCATATTCCTGCCAAGCAGCCCATTTCCTTGTCCTTGGCCATTGTCAGATTCCTGTCAAGCAGCCCAAAAAGCTCTCCACGTCTCCCTCACTTTTATTTCATAATCAAGACTGAGTCTGCCTTAGGTCATTCTGTTAAGAATGCCTTCCTTAGCCATCATGAAATATGCATTATCAAAAGCAATGTATTTCTGTCTTAGGTTGGTAAGGCTCAGTGCAGAATCTTACTCGTGTTTGGCTTGCCAGCCTGTTTATTTAATAACTCTGTCCAGGGGTCCATTTTAAGATTCAAGCCATGTAATTTGGCTGCCAACATGTTGTTTTACTGCCAGAGTATTACAGAATCTTGGTCTTCTGAAAAAAGCTTGCAAGTACTGAAAGAAATGAGTAAGGCTTTAAGCAGAAGCAAGAGTGTAGTTGGCTTGACTATTGCTGGTAGAACAGCTTTAATTATGCTATCATCATTAGTTCTTCAATTGCTTTGACACAAGAAGTTAAGACAGATACTTTTGCTGATCATTTAGCAAAAAAAAATGTTACTAATGTGTTGAATATACAAGAGGATTTAGATAGGCATTTGGAACAATGGATTTATGCCCTTTACCCGGTTCAAATTATTGGAAAGAGGTTCAGAGTTTAAGAGTAAAGAGCAATCTCGGATGTCATGACAAATACTATTGGTTTTATATTAGTTCTAAAATTTACAGTGGTAGTCATTATAATTAGGAAAATGTTTAAAGAGACTTGGAGTGTATTTAGCATAATTCTAACACCTCTCTGGATGTTTTAACATTGCATAGTAAGCTCATGAATTTCAAAAATGCTGCTCTGATGAGTGTTGATGCAGCAGATACTGCTGATAAAATTACCCATGGCCTGAGGTCAGTGTCTCTATTTTGGTCAAGTTTCAAGAATAGCATATATAGCTTGGTCATGCTAGACCTTTTTGTCCTGGGAATACTTTTATTCCTGTCCATCATGTTAAAGTTTGTCAATTCAGAATTTCTAAGGGAGGTTTGAGCTAGTGCAGTCCTAGAGGAGAAGAATTTCAACCTCAGGAATATTAACATTTTAACAAAATATGGGCAGCTCCTAAATTTGATGTTTGATTTAAGATACATCAGTTTTGTACCTACAAATATTTATATGCACTGAGGAAATACTATCCCTTAAATTTCATTGTTTTTCTGGATCTCCTTGTTTAAGATCTTTTAAAGCAATTCAGGCTGTCGTCAAAGCTATTTCATAGATATGAGTGACCTTGGATTTCTTTTATTTAAGGTTTTAAATTAGCTGTATTTTTACCTCTCTGTCTCTCTGTCTCTCTCTGTCTCTCTCTCTCTCTCTCTCTGTCTCTCTCTCTCTCTCTCTCTCACACACACACACACACACAGAGAGAGAGAGAGGGAGAGAGAGAGAGAGAGAGAGAGAGAGAGAGAGAGAGAGAGAGAGAATGAGAGAGAAGAACCCAAAAGATAATGGGAAGGAACTTCAGGTACTCAATATGTATAGTTACACGCAGGTCTAAACTAAAGGGAGAGCTGGAGACTGAATGAATGTCCCTTGAATGAGAAGTGTACTCTTTTAATCCATTAAGCATCTTGTCTGCCATTTGGGCTTGAATTCTTCATTGGTATGGCTCTATAATAGAAGTGCTAGCCTTGAAGCCTAGCTACCAATCAGACATGTAGCAATGGATATCCACAGCAATTTCTTAGGCTCAGTATGTTTCTAAAAGAGTTGTTTGTTAGGTTAAATGCATTTCATGCACTTTTTGCTTACAACTATTTTTCAATTCATCATGGACTTACTGGGAGTTAATTTTATTCTATGTCCAGAAGCACCTATTTTTGTTTATTTGTTTGTTTATCTGTGTGTGGTCCCTACCTCCTATACTGATGGGAATTGAAAGAATATCAAGAAATTAAAATTATAACTATTAGATATTCTAATATTTCAGGTATTACATGAATTTATTGAATCAATATTCTGAATTCTGTTCTTTACTTTGTATTGGTTCAAATCTTTGCAAGGATGTTGTAGGAGACACATATATTCTTTGGCTCAATTTGATTTATTTAGTCACCTGTGTTTGGTACAATTTGATGATTTTTAAATTTTCATGAAAATTTTGAACATTTACTGATCGTTGTCCCAATAAATTCTTACCATCAAAAATTTAATCATTTAATAAATTACGTGTTCTTGAATTTGCTTGTTACATTATCAGGCTTGTTCCCATAATCTATCTCCAAATTATGAGTGTCTCTGTCTGAAAATAATGTAGGGATTATGGCATTGTGACTTGCATTTATTTTAAAAGGGGTAAGTACTAATTACTGATAATATGAATTGAAAATATTTCCTTCTATTAAAAGTATTATATAGGCAATTCTAGTTTTGTTATAAAATTATTATTATTTTCTTGGATGCCACAAGTCCTCATTAGGTGAGTCAGCATGACTACTATTAAATTACAAGTAGGAGTATCATTATCCTTATTTTTGTAGCTACTTCAAATTTGCTGATATTTCCTGTTGAGGACTAAATTTAATTCTTTGTAAATAAGCCACCTTTGTAAATACATCCCCCTTAAATAGTATCCTTTGGCCTCAAAGCATCTATTCACTTCTACATGATCAAGACCTACCTAGAGAGATTCCTCTTCCTTAAGAAAAAAAAAACAATTAAGAAAAAAAACACATGAACAAAAAACCTTTGTACTTCACTCTCATTCTCCAGTTTTCACTTACAATCTGCATCATATTCTGGTCCAGCAATAAAGTTGGGCTGATAAAACATTTGTAAGCTAGTGAAAATGTTTTCAGGCTGATAAATTTAAAAAAAAATTGCAAGGCCAAGTGAGAATATATTATACAGAGTATACCAAGACAAGTAAGTGCACCTTGATAGAAAGTCAGGGTTCCATGCATGTTTATACCTCGCACCACTTTAATGTCTTCATTCCTCTTCTGCTGGAACTAATACATTTCTAAAATTTTGCAATTATTACAGGAGTGAAGCAGAGAAATATGCTGTGCTTTCCATTGCACTTCACAACCTCTCCTTGATACTAATAATGGTGATGGACAGGAGTTTTATTTCTGGAAGCACAGTCACCATGTAAAACCAAATTATCAGATTTCAGGGCCAAAAAGAACATTTTGTGAGATGCAATAGCTATAAATCATTCCTCTCTAGAATACTGAAAGTTGTGGCTTTTAGCAAAGAAATATATCAAATGAAGTTTAATATTGATTTTTTTCCCTTCAGAAATGTGTTTCAGCCACAAAGACTCCCAAACTTAGTAAATCTACATAGAATTCTTAAGCAGGATCTAGTTGTATTTTCTTCTTTATTTCATTGAGAAATTTCTATGACAGTTCATTCAATTTATTTCCTGAATATGACTCATTAGAACAGGATCACATCATGTGAGACTACAGTTTCACAACTCTACAGAAATTCAGTCTGTGTATACTCAAAAGGAGCAAAGGATCGATTATAGTATATAACTCCCCATTGATCTCTAATAACACACTTCCATCATGAAGGGGCATATGTATAAAGTATCATATTTTGTAATTCATTGTCCTGTCATTTCAGGCAGGATTTATTGGGGGAATGCTGAAAGACTAAACAAAACTTAATGTAAACCATGACTGTCAATTGAATTACACCTCTGGATTTTCTCCAAACATTAAAAGGAGAAAACAAATAGTATCACAATGGGAAAGTATAAGGAATGACTAGCATTAATATGCAGTAGAATGAACTGCCATCTCTGATAGACATGAGTAAGACAAATTTTTCATTCATGCTATAAATATCGAGAATTCTGGTTAAATGTTTGTACACATTGGCAATTCAGGATTTTTAAAATATTTAAAATAAAAATGTCTAAGGACTGTGAACATTACTTTAGGTGCTTCTCAAACATTTGAGACTTCTTTGTTGTGAATGCTCTGTATAACTCTATATTCTATTTATTGATGAGGTTGTTAGGTTTTGTGGAGGTTAGCTTCTTGAGTTCTTTATATATTTTTGATATTAGCCCTCTCTCAGATACAGGGTTAGGGAAGTTTTTTTTTTTATTTGTTTTTTCTTTTGTTTTGTTTTTTTTCTGAATCTATAGGTTGTTGATTTGTCCTATTGACTATATCCTTTGCCTTACAGTAGCTTTTCAGTTCCATGATGTCCCATTTATAAATTCTTTTTTTAATTGGATGTTTTATTTATTTACATTTCAAATGTTATCCCCTTTCCTGGTTTTCCCTCTGGAAACTCCCTATCCCATCCTCCTTCCCCCTGCTTCTATGAGAGTGCTCACCTACCCACTCACACACTCCTGCCTCCCTGCCCTGGCATTCCCCTACACTGGGACAACGAACTTTCCCATGACCAAGAGCCTCTCCTCCCACTGATGTAAGAGAAGGCCATTCTTTGCTACATATGTGGCTGGAGCCATGAATTCCTCCATGTGTACTCTTAGGCTGGTGGTTTAGTTCTTGGGAGCTCTGGAGGTGTCTGGTTGGTTGATATTGTGGTTATTCCTATGGGTTGCAAACCCCTTCATCTTCTTCAGTCCTTTCCCTATTTCCTCCACTGGGGAACCCTGTGCTTAGTCCAGTGGTTGGCTGTGAGCATCCATCTCTGTATTTGTCAGGCTCTGGCAGAGCCTCTAAGGAGAGAGCTATCCCACTCCTGGGCATTTACTCAAAAGACGTTCCAACATATAACAAGGACACATATTACAAGTTCATAGCAGCCTTTCCATGTTTTTGAAGAATTGTGTTGAAATTTTTTGGGGGAGATTGTGTTGAATTTGTAGATTGCTTTTGGTAGAATAGCCATTTTTACTATGTTAACCCTACTAATCCATAAGCATGGGAGTTCTCTTCATTTTCTGAAGTTTTATTTGATTTATTCTTCTAGCCTTACCTGTGATAGCCAGAAGCTGGAAACAATCCAGATGTCCCATAAAGGAAGAATGGATCCAGAAAATGTGGTTCATTTACACACTGGAATATTCTTCAGCTTTTAAGAGTGAGGACATCATGAGTTTTGCAGGCAAATGGATGGAACTAGGAAATATCATCCTGAGCGAGGTAACTCATATCCAAAAATTCATGCATAGCATGTATTCACTAATAAGTGGTTCTTAGTCAAAAAAGTACAGAATACCCAGGGTACAATCCCACAGAACTCATGAAGGTTAGTAAGCCAAAGGGTCCAAATTATGATGCTCACTCTCACTTGTTGGGAGGGAGAATAATGCAATTACAGGAGGCAGAGGGAGGCAGATACCTAGACAGGTGAGGGGACAGGGAGGGGAAAGGGGGGAACTTGTTTAAGTTTTGGGGAAGGGGAAACTGAAGAGAAGCCCTGAGGGCAAGTAGAATGAATAAAAATATGCAACCTCCTGAGGTGGGAAATGGGGAACCCTCTACAATGTACCAGAGACCTGGGAGGTGAGAGACTCTCAGGACTCAAAGAAAGAAACCTTAGATGAAATGCCCAACAATTGGGAGAGGGAACTTGTAGAGTTCACCTATAGTAGAAAGAAAGGGCATCACATGGAGGGATGGGGTTGCCATCGCACAGTCAAAAACTCTGACACAGAATTGTTGTCTAAAAGAACTCCAGTGGCAAAAATGGAGAAAAGAGAGAAAAGAAGTCCAGTGACTGGCCAAACATGATATCCATCTCAAGGAGAGGCTCTAAGGCCTGACACTATTACTGGTTCTGTGGTGTGCTTACAGACAAGAGTCTAGATTGGCTGTCTTCCAAGAGACTCAACAAGTACCTGACTGAGAGAGATGCAGATACTTACACTCAACCATTGGAATAAAGTCTGGGACCCCTGTTGGTGAATTAGAGAAAGGCTCAAAGTAGCTGAGTGAGAGGACAATCCTATAGGAAGACCAGCAATCTCAACTTACCTGGATCTTGAGATTTCTCAGACACTGACTGACCCACCAATCAGGCAGCATAGGGAAGCTGTTCTGAGACCCCTGACACATATATAGCAGAGGACTGCCTGGTCTTGCCTCAGTGGAAAAAGTGCCTAGCCCTTGAAAGATTTGAGGCTCTTTGGAGTGGGAAGTCCTGGGAAGAGTTGGGGTAGCAGGAGGAGGGAAGATCCTCTAGGAGACAGGGGAAGGATTAATGGAATGAGGAACTGTGAAAGGGTGGACCAGAGGTAGCAACTGGACTGTAAAAAACAAACTTAATAATAATAATAATAATAATAATAATAATAATAAACAAGCATAAAGAAAAACAATTAAAATAAAATGAAAATGTGAATTAGGAATTTCTCTGTAGAGAGCATGATAATTTTTTATTATAGATCTCAAGTTGTTTTATAATCTAGAATAGCAAGTGTCTTCATGAACAGATTTAGAAAATGGTTAACTAATGAGAAGAATGACAAACAAGAAATAGGGATGCTTGCAGATTTAAACAACTCTGAGTGTGAACCTCTCAAACTGATGAACCAGTAGAGTCAGCTAAAGTAAGACCTATGGATATAAGTTCCAGCAGCATAGCACTAGACTTCATTGTAATATTTCCTTTGCTAAAGGGACTACAGTGTTTCTCAACAATTCTACACTTTACAAAGACTTGTTCTTTAAATATGCTATTTCACATTTTGTTATAAAATGTTCATAAACAGCATATATTTGATCAACTTATAACAATAGTTGGTGAACATTTGAATGAAGAACTTTTATGAATGCAGAGAAATGAACAAGTTCTCTCCTCGCTTTCTTTGAACAAGTTATGAAGACTCAGCAGAGTTTTAACAATACTGTCATTAAAGGTTAGAACTTTGTGCTTGGCTAAGAGAATGGAGAATTTACAGGCTGGCCATGTTTGTTATCTTGTTGCTCGGACCACAAGCTCATTTCAGTAGCAAAGTGCTTAATATCTATTTCTATTCTACTCCTTCTAAAACGTCTCTCACTACACCACTATTATCATCTAGTAGTTGAGAAACAAAGCTAATTTTTCAGTTCTTTTTGTAGAAGTGTGTGGAAAATAAGGCAAGATACATGTAGAAGCTGTTCATCCCATATCTGTTTCTTCTTTCCATTTCTAAAGAACAGATGTGTGTCCTATTTGTCATCTGTTATTTCAAAAGAGAGAAGGCAAGTTTGGTTCATAAAACAGTTCTTTCAAAAGTTGTTGACATAAAGATAGAGCCCAGCTATCTCAATACTTTGAGTTATATAAAGAGATCAAGTTCTTATTTGAAGACTTTTCTATTCATAAGTTTTATCTGTAATTGGGAATTGTGAGGGATAGGTGTGTGGTTGTTTGTCTAACTCACACATGGTGCACACACAATGCCTGGTCTTGATGGGTACATGGGGATAAAGGTGCGAGAACCCTTATGTTGTTTTAGAGAGTGTCAGATATATGGCTAAAGGATTCAAGCTCTGACAATGACTGAGTTTACTCTGGTGTGTGATTGGAGAACACAGGAATCTGCATTTAAATTATTTCAATTGTGGGAAATTTAAAAATGTATTGCTAACTATTCTAATTGTTCCTGAAATAATACGGTTTTTGTCTTATTTTCTTCTATGTTAAGTCTTTTCAGGCTCCTGGAGCCTGTTTTTAGTGGAATTTTATTAAATTATGAGATCCCAATGCAATATAATTCATCTTCCCTACAAGAATTCTGTGCATTTACAGCAGATAATAGGGAGTTATGAGAGTATATGGAATTTCTCTTTTTCAGAAAGGACACTTGGGGTATAATGGCAGCTATATATTTCCAATGTAACTGAAGATAAATACTATCCCACAGAGTGTCTTAAAAATATTGTAAGTGGTAACTTCTTCAAATAAGCATTTAAATGGTTTACTCACTTCAGACAATCTTGCCTAAATATAGTGTATAGCCTGGGAGAGAGGCTCAGTGGTTAAAATATTTAACATATAAGCATAAGGACAAGAGTTCAGATTCTGAGAACTCATGTAAATACTTAGTGGGAACAGTGACATGCATGGTATTCCAACCCCCAAAATATAGAAACAAGAGATACTTAGAGCAACTTGGTCAGTTAGACTAACCATAATAATGGATTTTGGCTCACCAGAGAAATGTGACTGCAATAAATAAATATGTAGATTAACTGAGAAAGATGGCTGAGGTCAACTTACACATCTCCATGTAAAGTAATCCCTATGTGCACATATATCAATACATATGAACTATTCCACATAAAGCTATCCACATTCACCCCTCTACATAAACATAATGCATACTTTCATTCACACACACACACACACACACACATACACACACACACACACATACGCACACACACACACACACATACATACACACACACTCGAGGAGAAAAAAAATGTAGGCTTATCTCACAAATATTACAAATCAG
>NW_021604618.1:3845734-3899069 GCF_004785775.1 Grammomys surdaster
GTTCATTTCTGGGTCTTCAATTCTATTCCATTGATCTTCCTGCCTGTCTCTGTACCAATACCAGGTAGTTTTTATCACTATTGCTCTGTAGTACAGCTTGAGGTCAGGGATGGTAATTCCTCCAGAAGTTCTTTTATTGTTGAGAATAGTTTTCGCTATCCTGGGTTTTTTGTTATTCCATATGAATTTGAGAATTTCCTTTTCTAACTCTGTGAAGAATTGAGTTGGGATTTTAATGGGGATTGCATTGAATCTGTAGATTGCTTTTGGCAAGATGGCCATTTTTATTATATTAATCCTGCCAATCCATGAGCATGGGAGATCTTTCCATCTTCTGAGATCTTCTTCAATTTCTTTCTTCAGAGACTTGAAGTTCTTGTCATACAGGTCTTTCACTTGCTTGGTTAGATTCACACCAAGGTATTTTATATTATTTGCAACTATTGTGAAGGGTGTCATTTCCCTAATTTCTTTTTCAGTCTGTTTATCTTTCATGTAGATGAAGGCTACTGATTTGTTTGAGTTGATTTTATAACCAGCCACTTTGCTGAAGTTGTTTATCAGGTTTAGGAGTTCTCTGGTGGAAGTTTGGGGGTCACTTAAGTATACTATCATATCATCTGCAAATAGCGATATTTTGACTTCTTCCTTTCCTATTTGTATCCCTTTGACTTCTTTTTGCTGTCTAATTGCTCTGGCTAAGACTTCCAGTACTATATTGAATAGGTAGGGGGAGAGTGGGCAACCTTGTCTAGTCCCTGATCTTAGTGGGATTGCTTCAAGTTTCTCTCCATTTAGCTTGATGTTGGCTACTGGTTTGCTGTAAATTGCTTTTACTATGTTTAGGTAGGGGCCTTGAATTCCTGATCTTTCCAAGACTTTTATCATGAAGGGATGTTGAATTTTGTCAAATGCTTTCTCAGCATCTAGTGAGATGATCATGTGTTTTTTTTCTTTAAGTTTGTTTATATAGTGGATTACATTGATGGATTTCCGAATATTGAACCATCCCTGCATTCCTGGGATAAAACCTACTTGATCATGATGGATGATTGTTTTGATGTGGTCTTGGATTCGGTTTGCTAGAATTTTATTGAGTATTTTTGCATCGATGTTCATAAGGGAGATTGGTCTGAAGTTCTCTTTCTTTGTCGGGTCCTTGTCACAATTGTCTTTAAACTGTATAGGGATAATGAAAGCTTCTTGAACATGCATAACCAAAAAACCTCATCAGTTTTAACGTCTTTTTTAAATCAAATTTTCAAATCAAAACTTTGACAATGGCTGGAATATCATAAGTCCAATCCAAGAATAGTATGTTTTGCATATATTTTATTTATTATTTATATATTTTATTTTTTGAAATTAGACAACAATTATACCGTTTCCCCTTCCATTTTTCCTTCCAAACTCATCTTTATACCTTTCCTTTCCATTTTCACATTTAATAGCTCTTGTGTCATAATTATTGCTAGATGCATATATGTTCCTAAATATACCTGCTCAGTCTATATCATTTTATATGTATGTAAGTTTTCAAGCTGACCATTTGGTATTGGATAAGGAATTGAAATGCTCTTCCTTGGGGAATGTAATGTCTCCAACTTCAGCATTCCTCAATTGCTTCTAGTTCTTTATCTAGAGTTGAGTCTGTTGGGCTTTCCTCAGTCCATGTTAGCATGTCTACGGTTGATTTTGATTGGCTTGTATTTAGGTCATTATGTTGATGAAAATTTATGGGTGGAGTTTCTGACACAATCTCACACCAAATACCCCAATTAACTGGCTCTTAAGATCTTTTATTGCACCTCGCATGTCACCTGAGCATTAGATGTTGGAGTTGTGTTGTGTGAATCTATTGTGAATGAACACCACATTTCTTCATTTTGATTGGTTGTATTTTTCAACAATGGTCTCTCTCTGCTTCAAAAAGAGAGGTTATTTTTGTTAATGGTTTGGAGGGTGTAGTGGGTTAAGATTACAAGTTTCTGTTGTTATAAGTAGCTTTTCGTTTAACCTAAAGCTTCAGGGCTCTTCAGTACAACACTGTTTTCTTACTAGAAATTGTTGAGTAATAGTTTTAGTTAAATACCATGGATAACAATATGTACCTATTTGCATAAAGTTTAGAATTGAACCACTTTATTTTGAAGGAACTTAGATTTCAAATGCAAACTATACTTAATTAAATAAAGCCCAATTGTTTTTACTTACTTGCTTTACCTATTTATTTTTATTTTTAACTGTTGAAAAAGGATCTCACTGTATAGTCTTAACTGTTCTGGAATATGCCATGACATATATATATATCATGGTCTTCATATTTCTGAAATTAAAGGCATAAAACACTCTGTCAGGCCCAAATATTTTTAATAAATACATTACCAATTAATGTCCAGCTAAGAAGGACTCAGGTAAACTGAAATGACTAAGTTGGTGCTCAGTATGGAACTGTCATTAATGTGCTGTTGTTCATTCAGAGGAGGATGAAGCTTTCCAAGATTCAGCTCCTTCCATCATTTAGTGTGTGAGCCCCTGGCATTTCTTTTCTTGGTTATAAAATTTAAGTGAACTGTGCACCGATGCTGCTCTTCTTAATCAATATGATTCAGAATCCCTGTCCTATCCAGTACTCCCATCTTGGTTCATCAAGTTCTAGGAACAGCAAATCTAATAGATATTTGCGGTTTTATCATTTTTCATAGTATTATAGCGGAATATTTTCAAAACTGAAGACAATGCTCAGTTTTTTCAATGCAACTCTCTTGTTACATTTTCTTTGCTTCCATATAATTTTGCCACTTTCTTATTCATAACATGTGAATGTGCATGAACAAAGAGTTAGTATCATGTGACTTCAATTAATAGAGGGAAATAACCATGGGCTGTGGTGCCTTAGGGTGTCTGAACTTTATCAATTAACCTGAATAGAAGCACCAATTTAATAACACTAGTCTCCCTCCATTTAATCTGTTGTAAGGTATTTTGTGATATAAAAATTCCTTTTTGTAACAGAGAAGTTCATGCCCTCATTGACATATATAATCTGTGTCATCTGGCTCATTAACAGAAGCACAGGTGTAACAACATCTTTATAATTACTGTCAAATAAATAAAAAATTAAGTGTTTATTTGTAGTAAGTTTTAATTCTACTCTAAAATGTCCAAATGTAAGATGCATACCTGCCAGACTATAGCATTGACAAATGTGTAGACAGGAAAACTGCAGGGAAATAGCAGTGTTGAACGTATTAACCTGGCATGATACGATCTGCAAATAGGCCTCTTTAAAAAAAAAATCTAAAATTACCTAGCTACAAATGCAACTGGATTTCAATCATTGCTGTAGCCTTTGGAGAATATTGTCCTGTTGTAACTTTTTTTGTCTCTCCATTTATATACAGGAAACAATCATTGTTAGCATCACTTACAAGAAATGTGAAAGACAGTGATGTGTGAGACTTGAAAAAGACATACTAAAGGTAGCCACGGTCGGAGTTAGGGGCTTTTCTAGAGTCACGCGGAAGCTAAAAGTGACAGGTTTCAGCAAAAGATGAATAGGTGAAATTTTAAAAAAGACCTCAGAGTTTACAATGTAGGAAAAGATAATAACGCCTCAGAGAAAGAGTGAGTAGCTTGGTCTTACCATTGTGAAGTACTAACTGCATCTGGACTGAAACTTTAATTTAGATAAACCAAAAAATATCAATAATAACTATAACATAGCAATATCCAGTACCATGCGAAAGATGCCTTTTAAATTAAAGTGTATATTTCCTCCTATTGTGTTTTGAACAGTATATAAAATAGAATTTCTTGATCCTTTAAAAAAAATGTTCTTTGCTGACTGGTATGGGACAAAAAGGAAACTGATCATTCCTAGTAATAAACTTGATTTGATTGTGAGAGGACACCACTGGCTTAAGAAAGCATGAAGTTAGACACATGCAGACAGGTAGGGAAACATGAAATAACTTTATTACGGCTAGGAAAACTGTGTCACAGAGAAACTGATATTTTCAATTTCAAATCTCTCTTCATTTTTCAGACTCTGTTTCTTTGAACAGGAAGCTGCAGTGAGTGAAGTCTCAGTATTTTGCATTAAAAAATGACAATGAGTTCTTAAATATATAGTTCTAAAAACAGTGCAGCAGCATGGGGAAGAGAGCTATCTTCCTCTCTTAAGACACATCAAATCTTATCTCACTACTTTAATTTTATTTATTTACTTTTGTTTAGTTTTGAATTATTATAATTAAGAAATTCCCTCGTCTCTTTCCTCAAATAATCCCACATGTTCATCCTTGCTATCTTTAAAATTCCTGAAATATTCTTCAATAATTATAGTTACACACACACAGATAGATATGTATGTACAACTATATATTGAAAAATATATAATTCACTTGATTTATATAATATTATCTGTATACATGTTTAAGATAACAAAATTGTGATTTCAGAAATTAAAGACAGACACTGATTTAAGAACCTTAATTTATCAACCAAATCTCAGAACATTTTGAAGTGATCATCATTTGGAAAATAATTCTAATCTTGAATGGAAACTCATATCTCTGTTCTGTCTTGCCAAACTGTGAAGTTTAAGTAATGAAATGGATCAAAATGCTTCAGAGTGTGAAAAAAATGTTGACTCCTTTGATATATATTTTAAAAAGAAAAAGAGGATTACGTTCACAAGAATTTGATGGAAATGTCTATGCTCAAAATTGAGAATTAGAAGATTCTTTCTTGTGGAGAAAAGAAGGCAATGTCCAAGAAAGGAAAGAACCAGATTTATTTTTTGCAGAATGTTGACATCCAATATATGTGTTGCAGTGTTACATTGGTCTTTATGCTTTTAGAAACTATTTACTCAATAATTTTTGGATGGTGGTATTTATACTTTTATGGGGATATGAAGAAGAACTGAAGTAGATATTCAGGTGAAGAAAAACATAAAGCCTGACCTCCAAGGGTACAGAAGCAAACCTGCCATCATTCTTAGTACTGGTTATAAGAGACAAGGAGAAATTCCTCACTAGTTCCACCTATTTCCACCTTCAATTTTTACTATAGATTTTAATCAAATATTTTCTTAAACTCAGAGTTAGAAATTATGTCCAATCAGAAAGCAAATCCATGGGAATCTTTCCACCATACTGGCAGTACAGTAGTATAAACCATGTAGTTCAGAGAAAACTAATTTATTTGCTGTTCCACAAAGTAAACAGAAAATAGAGGAAATCTTCACTTGCGAATATGGTAATAGTAACTTTTCAGATATATCTGAAGCACAAGAAACAGATTTACCTACTTAGCCATGTTCAACTATAAAAAATCATAATCTTCAGACTTCTAGGCATGGTAAACCTTGGGTCATATTATAAAACATTTATTTACTGGTAGAAAGAGTAAAGAATTATGGGCTTTTAGATGTATAAGGTCGATTCTTACCATATATAAAAAGAGTGTATTATTATAAAGACTTGGGTATATAAAAATTACTCAGTTATTGAAAATTAAGTAACCTAAGAACCTCATGAGACTATAAACCTGTGTAAAATACATGTTTGATGTTAATAAACATTTGCTTGAAGAGAAATAATAAGCAATTCCAAATATGGTCAACTACCATATTGATAATTTGAACAAGCAAATGCAATCACTGCTTTTAAAATATAAAAGCACAAAATTTTATATTCTGTGCTTCATTTCCAATGAGATAATCATAACAGGTTTTGCTCAATTCTTTGAATATGTTGATCACAGATCTAAATATATAGTAGAAACACTGAAATAATTTTATAAGCGATAAGGACTACCATGAAAGTTGGCAAATTCTTTGGGGCATTGAACCACAAATGAGGCATAAAGGAGGCAAGCATCTGTGAATTCATAGTACTTCAGAAAAGCTTGATTGCTGATTTCATTTCCTCAAGATAAAGGACATAATTATATATTTTCAGGATGAAAATGCTATTTAGCAGTAAGCAATGGCTTCCAGAACTGCATGTGTCAAAGATAAGATCAAACAGAAAACCTTCAACTTATCATTAGTAACTATGCTGGCTAAATTTTTAACTTGATCTAAACCAGAGTCATCTGAGTGAAATGAACCTCAATTGTGGACAAAAAAAAAAAAAAAAAAAGCATTTTTCTGTTTGCTGATTAAAGTGAGATTGGCCAGTTTACTGTGAATGGAGCAGTACCATGGGGAGGTCAGTACTGTAAGAAAGCGGGCTGAGCAAGTTATGACTACCAAGCCAGGAAGGGAGTGCTCCTTAATGGACTCTGCATCAGTTCCTCTGTTTGTTTGCTCTGGTGATGGATATGACCCTTAAAGTTGAAAACTAAAATTAACCCTTTCCTCCCCAAGTTGCTTTTCATTGTGGTCTTTATCACAGCAACAACAATATAACTAAGCCAATAACACATATTGTGTTTGCAAAAAAAAAAGCTAAGACCTGAAGTATATGCATTGGTTCTTAGATACTGTGATGCAAAATAGAGCATTTAAAATCCATGTTCAAGCTGATTGGCTTTAAAAGAATTTTAACACATATACTATATATACTTTTAGACACCTGAATCATGGTCTATATTTGTATCCAGTTAAGGAAAACTAACCAGTGCATATGTATTAATAATTGTCATATTAGAAGATGATATTAAAAAGTATTAATTTTCTGTAGAGAGAAGTGATACTAAAACATTGATAGTGTGGAAAAGTGATTAAATAAATCTCTTTCACTTTGTCTCTCCAAACCCCAAACTTCTCCGTGCCATCTTTCTCTCTCTTTCTTTCTTTCTTTTTTTTTTTGACATGCAGAAGTGTATTCATTATGGTTCAGAATGGTAGGGGTCTGGTCTGGGTAGATGGCTCAGCTGGCAACATGCCATGCAAGCCTGAGGACCTGAGTTCAGATTCTTACTTCTCATCTAAAAGCTGGGTGTGGTAACACATGCCTATAACCCTCACACCAGAGTCAGGAATGTGGTAGGCAGATCAAGACAGGCAGCTCTCTCGAGCTGTCTGACCAGCCAGTCTAGCCAGTCAGTGAGAGACCCTGACTCAAAACCAAAATGTGGATGTTAGAGGTGCCAACTTCTACTTAAGGAATAAGTACTATTGGTAAATTTCTCACTCAGGAAACATGTTCAATGTCTGGGTTGCACATGTAATACTGTTCTTTTGCTTGTACATATGATTCCTGATTTTGTTTCTTTTTTATTTTTTTCTTTATTTTTTAATTTTTTTATAATTTATTTTTTCTCAAATTATAATTCATTCACACAGGGGTTATAAACTTCCAGGCAGTAAGTCAGGCCACAGGACATCCTCAGCACTCTTACAACTTGTATACCTAGGGAAATGGAAGGACATTAGGATCTTTTAATTTTCAGGGATTTTCTGAGACTTTGGATTTATTTACTGCCTTACGCTATGGGGGGCTTTTTTTTATTACTTTCTAATAATTAAAAGAATGTCTGCCTAGGTTATTTTAATTCTGAGAAGACTACTATATAATCCCTATAATTGTAATAGCAATTTTAGAGAGATAGAGAGAGGAAGTTCACTAAGACTAACTAGACAGTCTAACCTAACCAGAATTCCAGACCAAAGACAGGCTATGTCTCAAAACACTAAGGTGATGTCTCCTAAGAACTGCAGTAGGTTTTTCCTACAGCCTCCACATGCATGCCCACACTCATGAATGTATGTCCATACACACAGACACATACAAACATACAAACAAACACAACACTATATGTTTAAACCCATCATTTTCTAAATTTAGTAAAGCAATAGAAAGGCATATCATTAAAACAATGGGTCATAAACATTAGTTTCGCTACTCTGTTCAGACTTTTGGGCAATCTTATATGCCTTAGGTTAAAATCCTCTGAATGTTGTAGTTGTTATAATCATTTTGTAAAATAATAATAATAGCTTTAAAATCATGGAAATTATTCTATAATTTGGTGATCATGATATAAAACAAACTATTCAAATTTTAATTTCAATGGCAGGTTGGCTACCGATTGAAAGACATTGAGAATAGCATTATGATAAAAAATAAACTGTAACTTATCTGTTTTGTCATAGCTCCTTGTTGAATTTAGGGAAAAGAAACAAACAACAGAAAATGCCAATTCTGAAGAAATGTGAGTGGTAGGAAGCAGGTGGCCATATCTTCGCATATGCATAAAACTCATGAACCTAGAAGGTAAATTGTAATCTAAATCCACTATAGAATCCCAGTGTTTTCAGAGAAAGTCTGAAGACACTCCTTAGTTGGAAGAGTCGAAAGTAGGATGCAGTGTGATATTTGCATAAGTATCACCATGAACCTACTGGGTAAGGTTTGTCTCAGGAACCTACATGTTGTTGTTCTTGTGTACCAAGAGGTGGCTACAAAAGTGAGTTATGTGCTGGAAATTGATTCTCAATGATGCTAATAAAAATTAGCATGGAGACAGACAATGAGTTCATATAACTCTATAATGAACTTACATCAGGGAAATTTAAAATGAAATCAAACCAAAAAAAAAATAGTTTCTTTAGTAAGAAGAGACTGAGAGGAAAGAAATTCATATCTCTAACCGCCTTTTATAACGTACCAAATATCTCAGACTTCAGATTGACTATTGCCAAAAACTGGAGTCAAATGTCAAATGATAGTGTATTGTCAGTGCTGATAGAAGTCAAAACCTAAGAAAACAAAACTACATGCCTGTATTAGGTCCCTTCTGTGAAATCACTTAGTGGAACTTAAGTGAGAAGCAAAATAGGGAGAAGAGAGAGCTAAGAGAAATGTTCTTTCTGTGTAGTTATATTGTAGTTTAAAGATGCATTTTCCTGGTTCACACGCCTTTTTTTGACAGTTGTCCATTAAACTGTGGGTTTTTGTTGTTGTTTTTGGTTTTTTTGTTTTTGTTTTGTTTTTTTACCTTTATAAATTGTCGAAGATGAAACCGCTTTAGCATCTGAACACTAGGGGGTGCCCTCATTGCACAGATTGCTCTGCCGCCCGCATAGCAATGATTCCAGAGAAGACAGGAAGATGGATTTTACTTTTGGCTCCTTTAATTCAGAACCTCTTTTGGTATTGTTATTGCTTTTTCCTCACTGGTTTAATGATTTGATCCCACTTCCTTTCTCATTCGGAGATGTGGGATATCTTTTCAGAGTGCTCTTATTAGTTGACCTCTCAGGGGAAAGGGAGAAACGTTAGGATCTACTCCTGCTGCTCAGATTTTGCCTCTCTTCAAGAAACAAACGTTTTAAGAGGAACATTACATTATTTTTAAAATCTACATACTCATTTTTATATTTTCATCAATTTAAAACATTTTTTAAAATTTACAAACACAGGCACATTTTAGAACATTTAAAATACTGGTATTTTGCAGTGAAAAATATTCTGTTAACATCGCTAGTTTTAAACGTATTGATTTGTGATTCTTGTGTGAAGAACATATTATTGTGTTTGCGTTAATCTATCACAGTTTTTTAAATATTTATGGTATTCGCTTTCATTCAAATTTTACCATAGTCACAGATATAAGGAACAGCTTACCCTGTTATTTTATATTGGATTAATTACCAAATAACATGAAACTAATGAAAATATACAGAAAAATCAATTTCCCAATATTTGTAAATGAATCCTGCTTCCTTTACATGAGGTACATAAGCAATAAAGCAGAGAGATTGAATAGTGCTGATAAATAAGACAGTACTCTAAATAGAGTAACATTAGGGTTAGCTAAGGTCTGGGAGATATTTGACTGTAAAATTGGCCAACACAGTGTGGGTTTTATAGATTATTGTTTGGAAGCTATTTCCACAATGTATAATATAATAGAAACAATGAAACAGAATTTTTCTCATAAAGCCTATTAATTGTATTATATAAAACATAATTCATTGATGCCTTGACAATGGAGATTTTTTTTGAAAATCTTGATAAATTGTATGTGTTTCTTGGAATTTTTCTTTGAACTTCTACAATGCCTTTCTCATTCATTACAGAATTAACATTTTGACATGTGTTCACCTCATATTTGTGCAAGAGTCATGAAATCACCATCACTTGATAATTATTCTTCATAAAATTTATGATCTAGATTAATGAGTAAGTATTCAGGTTACCAAATGCAGGTTGGATCCCATTAACATAAAATGTATTAAAATTAGCAGGTTTTAATAAAGTTCTACAAAGATACTCATATTCTTTGAATATATTAAAATATAACATTAGTTTGATGTAGACAAGCCTTTTAATTAGCCATTATCTTGATTCAGCTTTTGAGAGCTGAACTTTGTACAGAAGTTCTAATTAAGTCCCATGATCAATATCAGTGTCATACACCACATATTATTTAATAATTTGAGTAAAATGTGTATAACAAATATAATTTTATGTCCACCTTACTATAATGTCACTAACTGTGACATAAATTTTAATACATTCCAAGTATAAACATTTATTTTCTGGCATTTTCAAACTTGACGTTCTCTAGTCATTTTCATAACTCTTTATATAGACTGGAATATATTTAAGAGTGTTTATAAGGTTAGACCTGCAGTTTGAGAATGTTGTGAGTATAAAAGAGTTTATTCTCCCTGGAGATAGTCTACATTTTTAAGTCATTTCAAAATTGCGGCTTCAAAGGAATATTACTTTTTTCAAGCTGAGCAATTGTTAGGCCCTAATAAATGAGAGCTCTAGGCAGGCGGATTTCTGAGTTTGAGGCCAGTCTGGTCTACCAAGTGAGTTCCAGGACAGCCAGAGCTATACAAAGAAACCCTGTCTCAAAAAAAAAAAAAAAAAAAATGAGACCTCTATCTTCTGACATCAGATCCATGTGGCCAATGTTTTCTGGATGAACAACATGAAGTAGCTGGCCAACAGTGCAGTTGCTCACAGCCACAATCTTTACCTAGATCAAAAGAACTACAAAGTATCTAAACTATCATAGTAAATACAGCCTGATGAAGAAAATTCAGTACAATTGCATAAGTTTATAAGGATAATGGAACTTGTAACTATTGCCTGTCTGTCTGTCTGTCTTCGTCTCTCTCTCTCTCTCTCTCTCTTTCTCTCTCTCTCTCTCTCTCTCTCTCTCTCTCTCTCTCTCTTTCTCTCTCTCTGTGTGTGTGTGTTTACATATGCTCTATCCACTTATTATTTGTCTATAATCTGTCACTTATCTTCAACACAAATGTGTTTGCGTGTGTGTGTGTGTGTGTGTGTGTGTGTGTATGTGTATGTGTATGAATGTGTATGCATATGTGCTTATAAGTAGCATTATGTGCCTGCAGAAAAACCAACTATAGAGGTCGTGGATAACATTTAGGTAAAGGTGCTGGATTTATGTGACAATCTAATTCACATAAAGAGATTTTTCATTCCCTTAATTTAGTTCTACTAAGCTGTATCCTTAAATTACGTCTCTATTGTAGGGAAAAGTGTTTTAAATTTGGAGACTCAAATGGACTCATCTTTATAAGTTAGAAGAAATTGTGGTTACCAGCTACTAAGAAAGTCAGGTGAAGTGGGATGACTTCAAAAAGCTCTACTTGAAGAACAGGAACACCTGGTTTCTTGGGATTGATATGTGAATACCCTATATGAGTTTGCATTTTTTCCATTTGAAATAAGGTTCAAAAGTGCAGTTTATGTTACACACTATACAAAATTTAGAATCACTGTGGCTGTATATCATGAAACTTCTCTATGAGATAGCTTCTAAATCAGTTCAAGTGGGAGGAGCCATTAAAATATGGATCACAGTATCACATAAATAGATTTCCTGGACTGAATAAAAAGCAAAGGAGCTGAACATTAGCTTTCATCTGTCTCTATACTTCTTGTGTAGATGGCATAGACCTGAAGTCTCAATCAGCCTTTAGTTCCCTACCATGACAGACTGTACTTTCAAACTGACAGCCAGAATAATACCTTCTGTCCTCAAGTTGCTTTTTTAAGGTAGAACCAACAAGTATATAAATGCTATAATTGTGTTTGATGGGTAAGAATCTAGCCAGAGAAGGTATTACTGGTGTTAAACCTGCTTTGACAGCGATGCTTAGAAGGCACAACCAGGACATTTGGAGATCTGAGCACTGTTTGGTCATATGAAATGCTACAGGCTATCTTTGGCCCATAGTCATTACCCATTTCAAAACAATCAAGACCAATGGTTCAAGTAAATGATGTCCAGATATGAGGTATACAAAACAGCATTTTAAAAGAGAAAGAACACTTTTTAATTTTAATGTAAGCAATGCCAAATTATAATCACGTCTGGTATATCCTCACTGGACCTCTCTTCACTTTCCATGATATGATTTGGAAGAGACAGAAACAGTCTAATTATGCTTACTAAATGAGGGCATTCAAAAGCCAGAGGGAACACATAGATAGTTCTAAAGTTATTGTAGTAGACAATGACTGATGAAGAAAAGAATGATCGTCTTAGTAAATTTACATTTAATAATTAACCATAAATTTACTGAGGATGCACTTTTCTTATCTCTCAACTTTTCCCAAATTACAGAAAGTATGCAAGATTTGGGATAGAAAGTGTTCATTCTTTGAATTCAAGAAGACAGTGGAGAAAAAGAACAGGTAGTTTGATCATCTCTCCATCATCATCATTTGTATTACCTGATATTTTCCCATCTCTCCTCCAGTAATAGCAGATGACACCATAATTACAGAAAACAGTGAAAAAGGAATATTAACCTGAGAACAAAAAGGTTGTTTTGTTAAGTAAAGCTTACAAGTTTGTGGAGAAAAGAGACTTTTTTTGCTCTTCAATAAACTACGTAGAAAATTTGTTCTTCTTTTTACAGAATTTTGATGTATTTTTTCTATAAAATGGAATTTTCCGAATATCAGTAAGAAGGGGATTTAGGATTTCACACACTATTCAGGCTTTGTTTTACCGCTTTCCTTCCTAGACTATTTTTTCCTGGAGATCATGCTAGAAATCGTTATGAGAGTGTACTCCTTGAATCTGCACTTAAAAATTTCCTTCTGATTCAACACATTTTTTTTCCTTAAACTTAAAAATTAGTACTTCGACTAAAATCTTTTATCTACTCTCCCTGTAGCACACTTTTTAATATATTCAACAATAAAATTAATTCATTCCTTAATGTATTTCCTGCTTCAATTTATTTACGAAGCACTTAGCTTAGGGAGAAAGCATCCTTGAAGTTGTATGTGTACTGCCATACTAACTAGATCTATTCCTTTCCCTGAGGCCTAAGCATTTTGTTAACACAAGCATGCTGAGACCCAACAATGTACTTGGCATTGAAATAAACATCGGACATATTCAGAATTTTATTTCAGACTCAGGAAAGAGTGTGTTATATTTGAGAAGACACTGGAGGAAAATTGTTTTTTTTTTTTTCAGAAGACTAAACATGGTTCCAACCGTCATGGAATTTAAATTCTGAACTTTAAGAGAAATACTGGATGATGGTGGAAAAACATAATGAATAGACATAAATTTTCAGAGTTTTGCAATCATGATTTATGTGAATTTTGAAGAGTGTCCACATTGTTAGCAAAGTCTACTGAAGCTTATGAATAAAACTAAGCAAGTAAGGACATTTCTTGACTGCCATTGAGGGGAAAATGTTGCCAATAATTTTCAAAGCAGTGTACTTAATTGAGCTTGTAATTGACTACTTATTAAGACTTCAGATGGAAGGTTAACTTGCAGACTTTTTTGGCTCATATACGTACAAATAATTCCTTTCTACTAAAACTGAGAGATTTAAAATACTTATGACATGGTATGTAAATCAACCCTATGTGTAATCCAGAACTCATTTTCTAACATTGCTTGTACATTCTTATCTTAACATATTCTCTAAACTACTCCAAATGTCTCACCTTTCTCGTAAATTAATAAAGTAATAGAAGATTCCTTCAGAGATATTTGTTTTTTATTGTTTGAGAAATAGGATTTGCCTTTTAAATTTGAAGAATCAAATGAACTCATTCATTAGAAGAAAACATAGAAACCAGCTACTATCACCTAACATTTTCAGGTTTACAGTAAAAGCATCTTATGCTTTCTTGAATAACAGATGCTTTGTTTTGTTTTAATCACTAAGTATGTTTGCTACAATATTAATTTATACTTTTACTTTACATGCTGGTACAAGAAATTACTGGGTCAAAATATTTGCATATTTTAAGTTAGTAAATAGTACAATGTTGTAGTCTATAAATCTATAGTCCATTTGTACTTCTGCCAGCTTGTGTTAATCATGCTTCATATTATTAAGCATATTTCTATTTGCCAGTGTAATATTTAAAGCATTTATCTTTTTAAAATTTGAATTATTTTTCTGATTCTATTTATAAATCACTTTTAATAATTCTGTCAATGAAATGTCTTCTTTGTGTCTATTCTTATTTTACATGGTTTATTGATATACAATCAACATGCACAATGTACATATTATTAGCTGTCCAACTAGATGTTACATATGTATGCACCCAGGATTCTGTTACCAAAACCAACACCGTATCCAAAAGCTATCTCCATTTTAATTATTAACATAGTTAATATGTTTTAAATTCTTTAATATCTACCTATTTAGTAAAATTTTAAAAGCATGTTTGTTTATATATAAGCAGTATACTCTACTGGATCTCAATAATGTATTTACATTTTATAACTAAAAATTGTTGTCCTGTCCCCATTGCTCTTACCCTCAGTCTTTGTAGCCTATCATTCTAATCCTTTATTATGCGATGAATTTGAATATTTGAGAACCTTAAATAAATGGTATTCTATAATATGCATCTGTGTGTGTGTGTGTGTGTGTGTTCTTTCAGCTGGTGTTATATTTTAAAATCATTCACAAGTTAGAGAATTCCCTTCATTTTTTCAAGTGAAATATTCTAAAATATATACATACATAAATCAATACAATGTATTTTTCTATGAACATTTGATTTGCTTTCAAATCTTTCACTTTATAAATTAATTAATTTATATAAATTATTTTATATAATTATTTTATATCTGTTCAATGTACACTCAACTGTCATAGTGTATTGTTGAAATAAGTGTTATGAAATCTTGGTGACAGGTTCATTGAATGTTCCTGAATGAAAAACATACACAAAGCCTTTATATTTTAATATAGCTGAAATAGCACAATAGCTCGGCCACTGTCTAGCATCCAGGCCATTTATTCTGAGTTAATATTTAGTAGAGAAGGAAGGAGGAGATCTGCCATGCTGGTAGAATGTGGAGGAAAGGAAAGACAACTTGCCTGAGAAGAGTACAGGACAGAGAGGCACGGCCACCATGTAAAGGAGCCAGGAGAACACAACCCAGTTGGGCCTCTGGGTCCAGAGCAGCTAAGATAGAACATTGAATTAGTATGTAATAACTCAGGATTGACCCTCAAAATCATATTTATTTCAAGAATGAATGACCATAGTCTTAGATCATCTTCTATTTTGAGTTTTTGAGGAATAGCTGTACTACTTTTGATAGTGGTTAGGTTAACTTACATTTCTACAAACATCAGTACATAAGATTTACTTTTCTCGTCATACCCAGTAACATCTGTTTTTTTCTTCATTTTACCAATAGTCATACTAATATGAGATGAGGTCATTTACTTGCACTTTGCATTTATTAATTTGGTAATGTTGAAAGCCTTTTCATATGCATTTGGTTCATTACCTCAGTGACTTTGCAAATATATCTATTCACTTCAATTGATCACTTTTAAAGTAGTCTGTATGATGTCTGCCTTTTTAAAACCATTTTGTATAAAGATCAACTTTAACTTACTTGAGTTTGTGTCTCTGTGTTACTATCTGTATGTGTATGCAGGCATTCACAGATTGCAGAAGGTACCAGACGTTGTAGAGCTGGAGACACAGGCAGTAATGTGATGCCCAGTGTGAGTAATTTTAACTGTCCTTATGTCTTCTTTAAGAGCAATACATACTCTTAACCTCAAGGCCATTTCTCTGGCCTCTGATTTTTGTATTGCTGTTAATTGTTTGTTAAATTTTAGTGCTGCCATTAGTGAGTGCAAAAGGAAGTCCCAGGACAATGTGGGTATTTAACTTGAAGAATATTGTCACTGTCATGAGAATTTAGAGGAAACACAAGTTAGGAACTGGAAGAAAGATTTAAGAAAACATGCATACTTAAGGGCTGAGCATTGTGGGGAGGTAGGCTATTAGAGGCAGCTGAGCGCCTGATTGAACAAGTTGGAACCCCAGACCTCCATGTTTCTGAAGGTGTTAGGCTTTTGTTCCTGGGCTCCTGGTTCTCTCAGCTTCAGCCCTCCACAGCCCCTCCCACAGAGATGTCTACGGGCATCAGTCATGTAAGAATAGTGCCTCAGGCTCTCCCACATGCAGATGAAGCATCCCCAAGCTCTCAGACCAAGCCAATAGGGGTTACCTGCTACCAGACCTTAACTCACCCTAAACTGAATGTATTGATCCAACTCAGAAGTAAAGGTGTACAAGAATTGTACAAAAGGATTCAAAGATTTTATGTTGGTAAATATTTCCCAAATATAACACAGAAATGGAGCATTTAGTTTAGTGATGAGAACAATGATGGATAACTTTATCCATAAGCCAAAAATGTGCTAAGTCTTGACCTAGATGGGGCTAGAAATACCCCAAATTTCTGGGACTCTGGCATGTTTTCCTGTTGTTAAATTATTTTGTTTTTATTTATTAATTTTCCATTAAGATATTTATTTATTTATTTTTTTACTTTGCATCGCAATCACAGCCCTCGTCTCTCCTCTCTTCCCAGTCCCACCCTTATAAATCCCAGGACTCTTATTGCCGCATCATCTTTACTTCAAATAATGGGGAACCTTTCTTGGGTACCATTCTACCCTGTGACAATGAGTCCCAGCAGGAGTAGGCACATCTTCTCCCACTGAGGCCGAACCAGGTAGTATAGGTAGGAGGAAGGGGATCCAGTGGCAGGAAACAGAGATGAACACAACCTCTGTTCTACTTATTAGGAGACTCACAGTAAAACCAAGCTGCACATCTGCTACAAATGTTGGGGAGGGGGAGGCTAGGTCTAGCCACTGTATTGTCCCTGGTTGTCAGCCCAGTCCCCTGTATGTCTTCATGGTTTCAGGTTAGTTGACACTGTAAGTCTTCTTGTGGTGTCCTTGACTACTCTGGTTTGAGCAATTCTACTTCCACATCACTTGCCAATCTTTTCCTAATGTTTGGCTGTGGGTCTCTGAACCTATCTAATGCTGGATGAAGCCTCTTGGGAGAAAGTTATAGTAGGCTTCAGGGCTACTTATTGAGAGGGAAAAATCAGAAGTTAGAAACTGGCAACGTATAGCAGGGCCACAAAGCATTAGATACAATAATGGCCGGCCAAAGTCAACAAGTCAAAGGATGTCTCTAGTCTCTTTGTCCTTTTTTTCTCCTAAGAGACCTATTTACCTAGGGTTTTTTCAAGACTACATGACTGAAACAAAAAGGAGGCATGGGCATCTTGTAGGGAAAAATGAAGTTGCTGACTCAGTGTCCCCTCCATCTCCCTTCCCTCTGACTTAAGACCTTCAAAGAACCTGAAGGCTAAAATTCAGTGATAATTCTGCTTGCCAGAATCCCTACTGCTCTATAGAAGCTTTACTGAACATTTCTTTAGGTGTTTCTTGGCCATTCGATATTCCTCAGTTAAAAATTCTTTGTTGAGCTCTGTACTCCATTTTAATAGGGTTATTTGATTGTCTGGAGTCTAACTTCTTGAGTTCTTTGTATTTTGTATATTAGCCCTCTATCAGATGTAGGATTTATAAAGATCTTTTCCCAATCTGTTAATTGCCACTTTGTAATATTAACAGTGTCTTTTGCTTATAGAAGCTTTACAATTTTATGAAGTCCCACTTTTCAATTCTTGATCTTAGAGCATAAGCCATTGGTGTTCTGTTCAGGAACTTTTCCCTGTGCCCATATGTTTGAGGCTCTTCCACACTTTCTCTTTTACTAGTTTCAGTGTATCTGGTTGTATGTGAAGGTCCTTGATCCACTTGAACTTGAGCTTTGAAGAAGGAGATAACAATGGATGGTTTGCATTCTTCTACATGCTTACCACCAGTTCAACCAGTACCATTTGTTGAAAATGCTGTCTTTTTTCCACTGAGTAGTTTTAGCTCCTTTGTCAAAGATCAAGTGACCATAGGTGTGTGGGTTTATTTCTAGGTCTTCAATTCTTTTCCCTTGATCTTCTTGCTTCTCTCTGTACCAATGCCATGCAGTTTTTACCATTACTGCTCTGTAGTACAGCTTGAGGTCAAGGATGATGATTCCCCCAGAAGTTCTTTTATTATTGAGAAGAGTTTTTGCTATCCTATTTTTTTTTTGTTATTTCAAATGAATTTGAGAATTGTTCTTGCTAACTTTGTGATGAACTGAGTTGAAATTTTGATGTGGACTGCATTGAATCTGTAGATTGCTTTTGGCAAGATGGCCATTTTTACTATATTAAGCCTGTCAATCCATGAGCATGGAAGATCTTTCCATCTTCTGAGATCTTCTTCAACTTCGTTCTTCGGGGATTTGAAGTTCTTGTCATACAAAACTGTCACTTACTTGGTTAGATTCACATCAAGGTATTCTATATTGTTTGTGACTTTTGTGATGAGTGTCATTTCTCTAATTTCTTTCTCAGCCTGTTTATCCTTTATGTAGAGGAAAGCTACTGATTTGTTTGAGTTAGTTTTATATCCAGTCACTTTGGTGGAGTTGTTACCAGGTTTAGGAGTTCTCTGGTGACAGCTTTGGGAAGCTTTGTTTGCTTTGTTCTTCCTTCCTTCCCCTGTTCCTCCTCCCTTCTCTTTTCTTGCTCCTCTTTTTTTTCTGTAACTCCTTCCATCACCTTAAATTCCTGAAACAATAACTAATAGTATTAGTAATAGTAATAGTTATTAGTAATAGTAGTAGTATTAGTAGTAGAAGTAGTAGTAGTAGTACCAATTGAACTCTACAAAATTAAATATCTTTTATTGACACACTTCATGGGAAAATAAATACTTTACAAATAATGTATACAACAGAAGTGTACAAGGTCTAGCTATATTTCAACCATCAAAATAGTATGAGTGGACATGACTTTTAACAATTTCCTTAAATAAAAAAAATTCATTTATTTTACGAGTATGTGTTTTCTGTGTTTGTGTGTCTATCTGTGTACCATGTGCATGCTTGGCTCCTGCAGAGACTAGAAGGCATCAGCCACTCTGAAATCGGAGTTATAGACACTTGTGAGCCATTGTGTAGATGCATAAATGAAACTGGGGTCCTCTGGAAGATCCATCAATATTTATAAGAGCTTAATCATCTCCCCACTCTACTATCATCATTTTTATTGTTATATTTACTGTATCATTCACTTTGCCTTTCTGCAAAGATGAATAGCTACATAATTTTATCTTTTCTTTGTCTTTTTTTAATGTGCTCAGTGCCTAAACTTTTTTTCCTATATCGCCTTTGTAGTTAGAGAAATCTCACATTTTCCAGAAATATTTATCCTGTTTGGTGTAAACCTATAAGCATGCTAGAGATATCATATTAATCTCTGCCCTATATTATACATGGGTATTCTATGTGCCTTAATTATGATTTTACAATTGCCATCAGTAATACATATATATTTATGTACTCATGTGTATGAGAAGGACCAATATGTATTCATATCATTGAGTTAGTGTTTCTAAAAACTAAAATGACACTTCCAAAAAAATTGTCAATTTCATAATCTCAGCATGTTAGAAACCACCATGAAGCTATAGACATTACAATTAGAGGTGATGACAGAATGTTTCAAAGAATGTATTTGTTCTAACAACAAAGCAGACAGTTGAAAAAAATACTTAATAAAATGTGTTTCACATTTCCAGAATGACTCCAGTCCATTTCACACACTATCTGAAAAAATGTTAACACATTCAAGAGTCTGAGTACACTTATTTGATTTTTCTACTAACTAAATAACTTGTGTTTAAAGCCAAGATTGTTTTTGTTACAAGTGAAATAAACTCAGTGTAAAATAACTAAACAAAACACAAAAACACAGAGAGGGTTGGCTGATTCTAGCCATGGGCAGCTCACCTAGGGAGCTTGTAGTAAGATAATAATTAAAAAGAAAGAAAGAAGGAAAGAAAAGAAAAGAAAAGAAAAGAAAAGAAAATATCAGCAGAAAAATGTTTTCTTCTTTCTTTTTTATTTCACATTTATCATATATTTATAATTTTATGTGTTTATCCTTTTCTGTCTTTGAAAAATGGAGATCTCAGCAACATGTGCAATATTGTCATCTTACATGAATGTGTGCAAGTCAGTTTGCTTGCAAATATTTGGATAAAAATCACAGTGGATGACATAGAAAAGACAAGGATTTAATTTATTTTCGCCCAAGGCTGTTTCCACAGCAAAGGAATTAAATTCAGTATAATGAACAAAAAGGAGATTTTTTAAGTGGCAAAGTTAGTGGAAACATATTGGAGGATGTGTTGTAAAAGCAGGTCAATGGGACATGTTAAGTACAATGCCTTAGTGTTGAGTTTATTTTCCTTATTTTCACTTTCCTCTTCAGTACTTAGTGCATATTTGTTAGGTAACATTCACTAAAATTAGATTATTATTTTGCAAAAAAAGGGGAGCAATAAAAATCTATTTTTTTGTATTCTATTTTTAAATGACAAACATGAATATTTTTGAAATTTGGTAAAATTTTGGAAGAACATTTGCATAAACTTTGAAGGAAAAGGAGATAATTTGAGTTAAGAATTAAGCTTTCTAAAGAAAGAGAACTGAAAAGACTGTGTGAAGAAACCCATCTAAATTTATTAAAGTACAAGAGACTATGAGTGTAGCCAAAAGTTAGTAACATCTTTTATTTGTGTTCCAAACTCTCCTGTGCTTAAGCTTGATTGGCTCTTGGGAGGGGATATAAATCATGTTCAACAAGAATTTTCTGTGTAAGTGATGGAGCACAAGTATTCACAGAGGCACAAATTGTAGTTAAAAAGATCTGCAAAGTAAACCAGTGCACACATTTTCTGGATTATTATTCTGAACACATGGTTTATTATTTGGCAAGCTTTAAGTATTAAAGTTGTGTCTCCCAGCCAACTCATTTAATAGGAAGTGTAGCAAAAGACGATACTAATGGTTCCTAAAAGTTATAAAATCTATTTTAACAAAAATTCAGATTAACAATATGCAGTAAGCCAGAAAAAATGATGCAGTTTAGGTAAAATGTAATGAGCTTCCTGAGGTTGTTTTCTGTATTTAAATTCAATGAATATTGTTTTAGTTGTCTGAGATAATGTTATGTATCTCAGATTGAAACCCAGAAACTGATTGTTCACTGAACATAGGCCTACAATGAGGATTTATACTTTCAATATATTGAATGAATAATTGTATAAACATAAATGAGAAATAAGAAACAAAACTCAAAAATAAAAATATAAAGCAGTGTGGAAGAATATAACAGAAATGAAATATTGATTTGCCTAATGTTGCTTAGGATGTGGAAGAGAAGAACATTTTATGCAATGGAAAGAACCCTTGACCAGAGTAAGTATTGAGAAAAATGAAATATTATTTCAGGTGCACAGTTTGGACAGAAGAGACTATTCATGAAGGTTATAGGACAGGAGAAATTACAGACTTGATTAATATTTCAGTCCAATAAAAGAAAATGATGAGACAATAATGCCAAAGAGGCCTTATGTTTCTTACTGTGAATTTTAAGTTAGTATTGCAAATCTCATAATGTCCATTGTAAACAACTCCAGGATCCTGCAATTACTCTGTTTTTATCATGGTATATATTAAAACTAAGAATTTCATATTTCCCTATGGACAAAGAAATTCTACTTGCCTACTCCATGCCTCTTCTCATTCTTCCCAGAACACTGTATACTTGCACCCAATGCTAAGGCCATCAACTGCACCTCATTGTGCTATGACTATCACCTGGATTCTTGATGACTTCACTAAGAAGACTGAGAGTTACAGGCTCAAAAGGAAAGTGGGAGCCAAGCTACTGACAAGTATGATGAGATGAATCAAGAGGTGTGTTGAGGAAGTCCCACAAAGAAGTTGACAGAGCTTAATGATTCATAGAATTAAGAATGATGGGTAGGAAAGACTCTAGAATTACCATTGGCCTGTAGTATTATTTATGATTGTGTACTAACAGCATGATAATATCATATCAAATGTAGGTAAAATGCCATGGTATCAGAGTGAAACAGTGAAGTAAAAAAATAATAGAAAAATAAGAAGAAATAGACCGTAAGAGGAAAATACAAGACATACTTAAGGAGAAATAATTAAATATAAGTGTTTCAGCTTTGTGAAGGCAATATATATATTGAACAATGCTAGTTGAAAATTTTAGAATCCTGTTAAGGCAATGTGCTGAAGTGGGACTGACGAAGTCATGTAATAAAGCCTTGGAAAGGGAGTCATAATTCTTCCCACTACTTTTCTAGGTTAAATAAGTGCCTAAGCTTCTTCATAATTCAAAATAGTAAGTAAGTTTTGTGGTTCAGACATGAAATCAATCCTTTCCCTTCACACTCCACCCCAGGACCTTCCAACCTTTGGTTTGTTTGCTACACTTCAAATAAACTCTGTCCATCAAGGGAAAGTAAAATCTCTAATCTCAGTCTTAATTAACTCTCACGATATAAAGAATAAGATTCTTTACTCTTTATGAAACCAAGTTTAAAGTAAGCATATATATTAACATAGTAGATTTACTTTTAACATTTGTACTTTTTTACAAACAAGGTAAGAATAATTGTGCAGGCTTTGCTTAGATGATTTAAATTCCAGGAGAATTCTGTTTGGTGAGACAGAATAAACTTGTTTCCTAAGATGTGTAAATAAATTGGGAGAGTAAGGATTTATTTTATTCTACAGATCATAATCTGCAATATACATAAATCAAGATAGACATTCCAGTCAAGAATTTGGAGTCAGGAAAAGAAGCAGAGGCCTTGGAGGAACACTGCTTACTGGCTCACTTCTCATGGGCTGTTCAGCCATTTTCCTTAAAGCATAAAGATCAGCAATCAAGGCAGGGCACTGCTAACAGTAAACTTAGCTCATGCATATCAATCACAAATCCAGAAAATGCACCATAGGTTTTTCCCATGCGAATCTAGTGGGGATATATTCTCAGTTGAGGCTCAATATTAAAAATTATTTCAGCTTGAGTCAAGTTAAGTTAGATTCCAGAAAAAAACAGAAACAAAAACATATAACCCAATTAAAAATGAGCTACAGAGCTAAACAGAGAATTCTCAGCTGAGGTATCTCAAATGGCCAAACAGCATTTAAAGAAATGCTCAACATCCTTAGTCATCAGGGAAATGCAAATCAAAATGATACTAAGATTCCACCTTACACCAACTAGAATGGCCAAGATCAAAACCTCAGGTAACAGCAGATGCTGACAAGGATGTGGAAAAAGAGGAATATTCCTACACTGATGGTGGGATTTCAAAATGGCACAACCACTCTGAAAATCCAACTGGTGGTTACTCAGAAAATTAGAAATAGCTCTATCTGAAGATCCAACTCTACCAGTCCTGGGGATATACCCAAAAAATGTACCACCATATCAGCAGGACACATGCTCCACTACGTGCATAGCACCCTTATTTCTAATAGCCAGAAGCAGGAAGCCACCCAGATGTCCCTCAAAAGAAGAATGGATTTAGAAAATGTGGTTCATTTATATAACAAAACACTACTCAGCTATTAAAAACGAGGACATCACTGGGCAGTGGTGGCGCACACCTTTAATCCCAGAACTTGGGAGGCAGAGGCAGGTTGATTTCTGAGTTCGAGGCCAGCCTGGTCTACAGAGTGAGATCCAGGACAGCCAGGACTACACAGAGAAACCCTGTCTAGAGAAAACAAAATAACAAACAAACAAAAAAACAAAACAAAACAGAACAAAACAAAACAAAAAAACGAGGACATCATGAATTTTTCAGGAAAATATGTGGAAGTAGAAAATATCATCCTGAGTGAGGTTATTCAGACCCAACAGAACATGCATGTTATGTTCTCACTGATAAGTGGATATTAGCCAAAAATTCAGAATGCCCATGATACAACTCACAGACCATATAAAGCTTAACAAAAAAGAAGGCCCAAGTTGAATATTTCAGTACCACTTAGAACAGGGAACAAAATAATCATGGGGGGTTGAGGAAGGGAGGGATCTTTTTGGGAAAGCAGAGGGGGAGGGAAAAAATTTGGCCAAGACCAGGAATGAGAGAAGACAGGTAAAAAGGCCAGATGTCCTGAAAAAATCAATAGAAATATGCAGCAGTGTGGGCTGAGGGATGGGGTAAACCTCTAGAAAGTCCCAGACACAAGAGATATGAGAGGTTTCCAGGACCATTGTGGATGACCTTAGCTGAAGTGACCAAGAGCGGGATAAAAAGAACCTGAAGAGACCACCTACAGTAGATAAAATAGACCCCAGAGGAGAGTGGGAACACCCTCTCATCTCAAACTTTTTGACCCAGAATTCTTCTTATCTAAAGGAAATGCATGGAAAAAATGTAACAGAGACTAATGGAAAGGCCATCCAGAGACTGCCCAAACTTGGACTCCATCTCATGCACAGGTACCAAACACCAGTACTATTGCTAATGCCACATTGTGCTTGCAGACAGGAACCTAAAATGGCTGTCCTCTGAGAGGCTCTACCAGCAACTGACTGAGACAGATGTAGATACTAACAGTCAACCATTGGCCTATGCTCAGGACTCCAATGGAAGAATTAGGAGAAGGATGGATGGAGCTGAAGGGAATGGCAACTAGATAGGAATGACAATATCAACTAAATGGACCCTTCAGAGCTCCCAGAGACTAACCCACCAACGAAAACAATATACATGGGCTGGTCCATGGCCCCGGGCACATATATAGCACAAGATTGACTTGTGTGTCCTCAAGGGGAGGGGATGCACTTGGTCCTGTGGACACTTGATGCCCCAGAGAAGGGGAATGCTAGAGGAGTGAGATGGGAATGAATGGATGGATGGAGGAGCACTCTTTTAGAGGTGAAGGGAAGAGAAGATGGGGTGAGGGCCTCGGGGAGGTGTGTGATTGTTTTTATATGCTTGGACAAGGGAGTGGCAGTATTAGGTGTGGCCCTGTTCTGTATCACTATGTGTGTGTGTGTGTGGGGGGGGTTAACACCCTCATCCTAGCTGCCTGGAAGTGAGTCTTCTACTAGTTGCCATCAGATGAAGATGCAGAACTCTCACCTCCTCTTGCATTATGCTGGCCTGAATGCTGCCATGTTCCCACCTCGACGATAATGGACTGAACCTCTGATTTTGTAAGATAGTTCCAATTAAATATGGTCTTTAAGAGCTGCCTTGGTTGTGGTATCTGTTAACAGCAATAAAATTCTAAGAAAAGGGGGACCAGGAAGGGGAACAACAATTGAAATGTAAATAAATAGAATAATTAATTTAAAAATAGAAGAAAAAAGAAAGAAAACTAGCAAGCATACTAGGCAAATAACAAGATGAGAGGTGATTCACTCATAGTTCAGACAATTCATTGCATCAAGGGCAGAAAATATGATAGTAGGAATAATAGGCAGTTGGTCACATTATATTTGCAATTAGGAAGTGGAATGTTAAATGTGAGATTGGACTCTAAAACATCAATGTGTGCATCTAGATATTTATAATGTTTGTATGACAATATCTACAATAGACTTCCTTCAGGAAAATTCTTAAGCTAAATCACAAATTGGTTGCACTAAACCCTCCAATTTATCTTATATACCTGCTAGTATCTTTGCCCTATATTTCTTCCTCAACCAGCATATAGTTCCCATATTTCTTTGCAGCTTAGAGTCAGAAGAGATAAAATATATACATCATATCAATATCTATATTCTCATACTTATTGAACACTTTGACAGGACCAAGATGTAATAACCACTTAACTGTTAATTAATAAATTAAGCAAATATGACATACACTGGAATATTACACAATAGTTAAAAGGAAATTTGTCCTTTGCCAGGATATTGCTTAACAAACACAGCTATACACACAAAACAAAGACAAAAATGTAAGATTTTACATCTCACATATAAAGAGATTAAATGAGCACTCACCTAATAAATTTAAATTTTTATTACTCTCTTAATAAATACAAAGTTTGATTCAAAATAAAAACTGTAATTCTACATGTATACATGTGAATGTAACATACACATGTCCAAATTTTTTATTAAATATTTTATTTATTTACATTTCAGATGTCATCTCCTTTACCTGTTTCTTATCCCCAGAAATCCCCTATCCCAACCTCCTCCTCCTTTTTGCTTTCATACCATTTTAATTACATGCAAGTATAAAGGTCAGTTCTAGGTTAAGGAACTAGCGATACAATAGATGCATATAGTCAAGAAACAAGCAAGACAATAAACACAAAATGTCAAAGAACAAGCAAGGCAGTAAACAAAGGCCTGTGATTACTGTTTCTAAGGGCTTATCAGGATGACCAAAATATCTGAGCCAACTTCCCTGTCCTAGTCCAAAGTCATTTTCATGACTGAAGCCTATTCCTTTGTTCTAGCCTGAGATTTCCATTTCTATCTGAAATTACTTCTTTGTTCTAGCATAAAAATTAGATTCTTGCTGGGAATTACTTTATTGTTATAGCCTAAGATTTAGATTCCTACATGAAATTACTCCTTTGTTCTAGCCTAGTATCAGATTCCTGCCTGAACCACATTTCCTTGACCTAGACCAATGTCAGATTCTTGCCAAGCAGCCCATTTACATGTCCATATTTTAAGGAATTGAAATTCAAGATCTGATCTAGAAATTCAGCACTAGTTGGTACTAGGTTGGTACTAGTTGGTACTAGGTACTTAGATATTATCTTAGAAAAGTCATCTAGGTCTAAAACCTTAGACAGTGTATATGCATTGCATTCATCTCTAGGCATTTTGAGGGGATAGTTTGATTTGGTGCCTGTGCAAACCAGAGTTGGTCTTATCATTTGCAACCTCATTTATGGAAATAGGTTCCCCTCCATGAGCTATTTTGACAGCCTTCAAACACCAGTGAGCCTTCCAAATCTACTTTGCACTTCTCTGGGCTTGCCACTTTTGTAGCCATGCCTAAATTTCTATGTGCGTTTTATATATTTGAACTCTGGTACACATGCTTGTGCAGCAAGCTCTCTTACCTGCTGATACAGATTTTCACCCCTCCCCACTCTTTATCCCTTTTATTTTTCCAGGTTTTGCAACATGCATAGACCATTGGTGGATGATTCCAGCTTGAACAGTCACAGTATAATTGAAGTCTTTAATTATAAACTCTTTAATTTCAGATTTTCATTCTAATAGAACTAGAATTTAACTTTAGTGTTGGGCATACATGAAAAAGAATATTCTATTAAACTAAATTCTCAGCCCCAAATTTCGGCAGAAAAAGGAATGAAATCACCTTACCCTCGAAATGTTCAGGAAAATAAAAGTTGCCCTCTGAAAGACAGCCAGTGCCCTTAGGTGGGGAGAAAATGAAGAGATATCTCAGTAGGTAGGAATTAACCTTGAGTAAAAGAAACATCTTGCCCATCATGTTCTGTCCCTTTGTGTATTTTAGGATATTGCTATCTTCTTCATTATATACTTCCAGTAAGAAAAGGATGTGAAGCAAGAAGGGTTCTGCTTTCTTCATCATTGTGTTGTCAGCAGCCATGATAATACTTGACAAATGTAATTAAAACATGAAGTTTTAATTAGAACAACTTTATCTAGAAACAGCAACATTATTTGCTGTTTATTAAATCAGTCATCTGTCAGTGTGTCTATCTCTAATTCTAAGGCTAGATAAGTGCCAGTACCTTTAGCAAGCACATTTGAGCATTTAAGTTTCAGGTGGACAAATAACTAAAATTCCATTTTTACATTTGTTCTATCAGAGTGAACTTTGTGAAGTCTAAAGGGGATAGATGCTTAAAGATTCTCTTATTGTTTTGTGTCTTTGCCCTTTCTGAAAGGGATTTCCTGCATGTCTCAGTGGCAGAAGCAGAGGGAAAGCACTTTACTTTATGGAAGCAATTAGTCACTCACCTACTGTTTCAACACTTCCATAGTAAATGCCAGCTGCACATAGTCTTACATTAATTCTTCTTTTTGCAGCACATGCAATGCTCACACTAATGTATTTGCACATGCTATGAGATCTCCATCTTTCTCTTCCAGTTACTGGAAATAGACTGTCATTCTTTGAGTAGGCTAAGGTCAGAATTGACCTTTATTAATCCCTGTCTAAAATACTTATAATAATGTGTTTGGGTTTTTCTATCAATTTATGATCTAAATAAGAACGTCATTTAATTTCTCTGTAAATAGTTTGGGAACTAGTCAGTAAACTACTATATAGTGACTCAATGAAATTCTGACAGAATAAGAAAACAAAACCACTGAGAATTTTAAAGGCAGATGATACTATACACTAACACAAAGAATTTCAAAATTATATATAACTTCCTTTTAATGATATCTGAAATAATTAAACTATATATTCTAAGTAAATTTATAAATACACAGAAATATTAACTGATATAGATATTGATGAATGCTCTCTGGTGACAAAGTTTGAGGGATCAATCTTCTTTATGAAAGCAAAGAACTTAAATTTAATAAAACATAACATTTTAATCAAATATTTTATTTTTACTGTGATACTCATTTTTCATATGATAAAAACACTTATGTTCATGAACTAAATGTTGTAAACATGCAGTGTTAATTTGTTTTAGTCTAGACATGTCTCTGAAGAAGCATTTAGATCAGTTTAAATTCTGGGCATATTTGTGAGAGATTATCTATATCAACTTCTTTGAGGTGAAAAAAATCTATTCTAAATTCTGTTTTTGATAAATTTTGTTTATTTTGTTGGTATAAATACCTTGCCTGTCTATCTTTATGTGCACTATGTGTGCACTTGTAGAAATCAGAAAGTGGTTTTATATTCACTAAAACTGGCATCATAGATGGCTTTGAACCACTGTGCGTCTGTGAATCAAACGTAGGTCCTCTACAATAGCAAAGAAATCTCTGACCTGATGAGAGTTCCTTGTAGGTTCCCCTTTGAGTCTAGGGTTGTCTATAAAGGAGAAATTGAGCTGATCACATTCATTACTCTTTGCTCCTAGCTATGGATGCAATGTGGCCATCTGCTTCAAACTTGTGTTGCCATAACTACCCTGCAGTGGTGGACTATTTCTCCATCGATGAGTCAAAGTGAATCCTTATCCCCTCATGTTGCTTTTCTTGGGTTATTACAGACACAACAACAAATAATATAAAGTGTAATTTAAAATAATTGCATTCTCTTAGTAATAATTCAATGTCTATAGATTCAGGAATCACAATTCTCTTCCACAAGAATGTAATCACCATTATTCACATGGAGGGCATGTATACCAAATGCTCTCCTTAGCACACATAAAAAATTGACAAATAAAATATAGCAAATCATGAATTATATTTCTAATAGCTATTAGAAGTATCCCTTTAGGGGGAATGAATTGGATAGGTGTGAATAAAATCTACTACATTCCTGCATGAAGTTACCAAAGAATAGTTTTAATATTTCAAAATTAAAAGTTAATATTTCTGAGAATCACAAACATGAAATATCTTTCATTGTTTTGAGATATATTTGTCTTATTTTATGTCTATGTGTGTTTTGCCTACATATGTGTCTATATGTTATGTTTATGAATTACACACAGAGACCAGCAGAGTATATTGGATCCCTGCAACTAGGGTTATGTATGACTGTGAGTAACAAGCCAGGAGTGCTGAGTATGGCATCACAGTCCTCCAGAAGAATAAACAGTAATAATTTTAAATAAACAATTTTAACTTCTGTGCTATCTCCCATTTGGCTCTAATAATAGATTATTTTATCATACAATAAACATTAACAGTTTTTGTTTTACATTTGTTGTTTATTATGAACTGATCCTTGTTCTTTGACAAATCTAGCTTGTGGTCAATTTGAAAACAGCAAATTATCTTGTTCTGCCTGGCAACAGAATGCAGCACATGCTTGGCTTTCCAACATGCCCTTTAATCAATCTTGTTGTTAATTAATGATAACTACATTATAGCAACCATTTGGGGATGCATGTTAATCTTAATAAAGTTCATAATAAATGAGAATGGGCATTAGCAAGGATTTTAATCCATAAAATTATAAGCATGGTATCTGATTCTCTTGACAGAAATGAGAACTGAGGCCCTATGATGAGATATGAGAGGATCTTCTAGTAATTGAAAGTGGCCCCTGGGTTCTTCAGATGTCAAGAAGTAGCATGTGTAGGAGTGCTTTGAATGTCGCTTTTATATCAGACTCTGAAAATCTTTCTTTATCTGTGATACTTAGAACATTACAGCCTGAAGTGCAGAACAATTAGATTCATTAATGTGTTTCCCTTCTCACTTGATTTAATACATCCTGAGTAACAGAGATCACTAACAATTGCAGTCTTGACTGTAGTATTTATTAGCAAATTATACTTTAAACTGAATATTAAATTATCATCAAAGCACATGAATAAAAAAGAAGAATTTCAAAGCAAATGAAATAAAAATAGCTATTTGTATTCTCTCAGTGGCTATTTCAGAAGTTGAAGACCTATACCAAAAATTTTGTCTTGCGTTATATACTTGATAACCTAAAATCTGATCATATAATGATTAAAAATACATTTTTAAATATTATTATTAAATGAATCTCTCATACATAATGAAGGGCCCTTAATAATGAAGGATATTATTGAGCATCAAGTTTTCTAACAATTTAATGTTGACATTAATAAGTCTTGGTTGAAAACTTTTCCATTTGTTTCAGTGGTCAACTAATTTTTAAACAGAATGTTGTATTATCAAACCCATATAAAGTTACAAAAGACATCATGAATCTATAACAGTGACTCAGTATTTCACTGTAGATAGTGAACTAGAAAAGTAAGAACTAGAGACCAACCTGAGAATCCAGTATCCAAATGAGATAGACACTTTCCTAAGGCAAAGTTTTTCTTATTTTAACATATGCACATGTTGAGCTATTAATAAATCAGTTTTAGACTCATGTTTAGCTTATATTGCTAGAGTATGGAAATGATGTTGTGATCATTAAAGACATGGAAGGGGAAACTATAAGAAAAAAACAAAGTTTTGTTAATTGTATAGAGTCCTATCAAGTAGGTGGCCAATGACTATCAAATATATATTTTGATTTGAGATGATCCTAACCTCTAGAGTTAAATTTTGAATAAAAAAGAGTAACTTAATTTATATTGAAATACATATTCTAGGAGATTTGACAACTATAAATACTCAGTAAACTAAAAAACTTTAGCAAATTAGGAAACATGAGAATGTAGAAATATCTTTTAAAAGTCATCAATTAGAAAATTTTCATTTGAATAATATACTGTATGAATATATAAACTCAAAAGTAATATTAGATTATAGTATGCCCATATTTCAAATGAATTATAAAGTGGTGGGGCAATATTAAAACCAATGTCATAAATAAGCTACATGGTTTTGGGCAATAGAGGCTGAAGAATAGAGGTTAGCCTCACTGATCTCTAAAGTTAAATAGCATATATTCCCAAGTATTGAGTCCTAGGCAATAAGAGCCAATATTTTCATTTTTTTCTGCTCCAAAGTGATAAAAAATCAACATAACAATTCCTGGATACCACATCACACTGGAAAAGCAAGATTCAGATTGAAAATCATTTCTCATAATGATGATAGAGGCCTTTAAGAAGGACATAAATAACTCTCTTAAAGAAATATAGGAGAACACAGGTAAACAGGTAGAAGCCATTAAAGAGAAAACATAAAAATCCCTTAATAGTTATATGAAAACACAGTCAAACAGGTGAAGGAATTGAAGAAAATCATCCAGGTTCTAAAAATGGAAGTAGAAACAATAAAGAAATTGCAGAAAAAGACTACACTGGAGATAGAAAACCTATGAAAGAGATCAGGGGTCATAGATGTAAACATCACCAACAGGATGCAAGAGATAGAAGAGAGAATCTCAGGTCCAGAAGATGGCAAAGAAGACATTGACACAAAGGTCAAAGAAAATGCAAAATTCAAAGAGCTCCTAACCCAAAGCATCCAGGAAATTCAGGACACAATGAAAAGACCAAACCTAAGGATAATAGGTATAGAAGAGAGCAAAGATTCCCAACTTAAAGGGTCAGTAAATATCTTCAACAAAATTATAGAGGAAAACTTCCCAAACCTAAAAAAAGAGATGCCCTTGAATATACAAGAAGCCTACAGAACTCCAAATAAACTAGACCAGAAAAGAAATTCCTCCAGTCACATACAAAGCACCAAATGCACAAAACAAAGAAAGAATATTGAAAGCAGTAAGCAAGAGAAAAGTTGAGTACAATATAAAGGTAGACCTATAAGAATTATACCAGACTTTTCACCAGAGACTATAAAAGTGAGAAGACCCTACACAGATGTCATAAAGACACTAAGAAAACATAAATGCCCCCCTAAGCTACTATACCCAGCAAAACTTTCAATTATCATAGATGGAGAAAGCAAATTTGAATAATATCTCTCAACAAATCCAGCCCTACAAAGGATAATATATGCAAAACTCCAACACAAAGAGGGAAACTACACCCTAGAAAAGGGTAAGAAGAAGTAATCTTCTTCCAATAAACCCAAAAGAAGATAGCCACACAAATATAATTTCGCCTCTAATGATGAAAATAACAGGAAGCAATAATCACTTTTCCTTAATATCTCTTAAAATTAATTGACTCAATTCCCCAATAAAAAGATATAGACTAACAGACTGAATACATAAACAGGACACAACATTTTGCTGCATACAGGAAACATACCTCAGTGACAAAAACAGACACTACCTCAGAGGAAAAGGCTAGAAAACAATTTCCAAGCAAACAGTTCCAAGAAACAAGCTGGAATAGCCATTCTAATATTAAATAAAATCTACTTTCAACCAAAAGTTATCAAAAAAGATAAGGAAGGACACTATTTTCTTGTCAAAGGAAAAAAACTACCAAGAAAAACTCTCGATTCTGAATATCTATGCTACAAATGCAAGGGTACTCACATCCATAAAAGAATTTTTTACTAAAGTTCAAATCACACATTGCACCTCACACAATAATAGTGGGAGACTTCAGCACACCACTCTCATCAATGGGCAACTCTCATGAGTGGACTAAGGTTGGTCTTGAATAACAACAAAAACAACAGAAAGCCCATATACCTGTGGAAACTGAATAACTCTCTACTCAATGATATCTTGCTCTGGGAAGAAATAAAGAAATTAAAGACTTTTTAAAATTTAATGAAAATGAAGGCACATCATACCAAAACTTATAGGACACAATGAAAGCAGCACTGAGAAGAAAACTCACAGCTCTAAGCACCTACAAAAAGCTTGACAGCACATCTGAAAGCTCTAGAACAAAAAGAAGCAAATACAGCCAAGAAGAGTAGACTGCAAGAAATAATCAAACTCAGGGCTGAAATCAATCAAGTAGAATAAAGAACTATACAAAGAATCAAAAATACCAGGAGATGGTTCTTTAAGGAAATCAACAAGATAGATAAAACCTTAGCTAGACTAACCAGAGGGCACAGAGACAGTATGCAAATTAATAAAATCAGAACTGAAAAGGGAGACATAACAGAAACCAAGGAAATTCAAAAAATCATCAGATCCTACTACAAAAGCATATACCCAACAAAACTGGAAAATCTGGGTGAAATGGACAATTTTGTAGACAGATACCAGGAAGCAAAGTTAAATCAAGATCAGATAAACCACCTAAACAATCCCATAACTCCTAAAGATGGTTTTAGTGCAGAATTTTCTCAGACTTCCCACAAAGATCTAATACCAATTCTCTTCAAACTATTCCAGAAAATAGAAACAGAAAGAACACTACCTAGTTTATTCTATGAAGCCACAATTATGCTCAGACCTAAATCACACAAAGATCCAACAAAAAAGAGAACTTCAGACCAACCTTTCTCATAAATATCAATGCAAATTTACACAATAAAATTCTAGCAAATTAAAAAAATTCCATCAAATTGAATCTAAGAATGTATCAAAACAGTAATCCATCATGATCAAGTAGGGTTTATCCCAGGAATGCAGGGATGGTTCAATATTAGAAAATCCATCATGGTAATCCACTATAAAAACAAACTCAAAGAAAAAGAAAAAACCCAGATGATCATCTCATTACATCCTGAGAAAACATTTGAAAAAATTCAACACCCTTTCATGGTAAAAGTCCTATAAAGATCAGGAACTCAAGACTAATACCTAAACATAGTAAAAGCAAGATACAGCAAGCAAGTACCCAACATCAAACTAAATGGAGAGAAACTTGAAGCAATCTTGCTAAAATCAGGGACTAGACAAAGCTGCCCATTCTCTCCCTACCTACTCAATATAATAATACTAGAAAACCTAGCCAGAGTAATTAGACAAAAAAGGAGGTCAAAGATACAAATTAGAAAGGAAGAAGTCAAAAATATCAGTATTTGAAGATAATATGATAGTATACTTCAGTGACCCAAAACCTTCACTAGAGAACTCCTAAACCTGATAACCAGTTCAGCCAAGTGGCTAGATATAAATTTAATTCAAATAAATTAGTAGCCTTCCTCTACTCAAAGGATAAACAGGCTGAGAAAGAAAACAGGGAAATGATTCCTTTTAAAATAGTCACAAAGGACATAAAATACCTTGGTGTGAATCTAACCAAGTAAGTGAAAAGTAAGTATGATACAAACATCAAATCTCTGAAGAAAGAAATTGAAGATCTCAGAAGATGGAAAGATCTTCCATGCTCATGGATTGGCAGGATTAATATAGTAAAATTAGCCATCTTGCAGAAAGCAATCTAGAGATTCAATGCAATCCACATCAAAATTCCAACTCAATTCTTCACAGAGTTAGAAAGACAAGTTCTCAAATTCATTTGGAATAACCAAAAAAACAGGATAGTGAAAAATCTTCTCAATAATGGGAAATCACCATCCCTGACTTCAAGCTGAACTACAAAGCAGTAGTGATAAAAACTGCATGGTATTGGTACAGAGATAGGCAGGAAGATCAATGGAATAGAGTTGAAGACCCAGAAATGAACCCACACACCTATGGTCACTTGATTTTTGACAAAGGACCTAAAATCATTCAGTTGAAAAAAGACAGCATTTTTAACAATTGGTGCTGGTTTAGCTGGAGGTCAGCATGTAGAAGAATGCAAATCAATCCATTCTTATCTCCTTCTACAAAGCTCAGGTCCAAGTGGATAAAGGGCCTCCACATAAAACCAGATAAACTGAAATTAATAGAAGAGAAAATGGAAAAGATCCTTGAACACATGAGCACAGGGGAAAAGTTTCTGAATAGGACACAAATGGCTTATGCCTTAAGATCAAGAATTGACAAATGGGACCTCATAAAATTGCAAATCTTCTGAAAGCAAAGGACACTGTCAGTAGGACAAAAAGACAACCAACAGATTGGAAAAAGATCTTTCCCAATCTGATAGAGAGCTCATATCCAATATATACAATATATAAAAAGAACTCAAGAATTTAGACTTCAGGCAATCAAATAACCCTATTAAAAATGGGTTACAGAGATAAACAAAGGATTCTCAACTGAGGAAACAGAAATGATCAAAAATCACCTAAAAAATGTGCAACATCCTTAGTCATCAGGGAAATGCAAATCAAAACAACCCTGAGATTCCACCTCACACCAGTCAGAATGGCTAAGATCAAAAACTAAGGGAATAGCAGATGCTGGTGTGGATGTGGAGAAAGGGCAACACTCCTCCATTTTTGGTGGGCTTGCAAACTGGTACAACCACTCTGGAAATCAGTCTGGCAATTCCTCAGAAAATTTGACATAGTATTACCTGAGATACGCAACTCCTGGGCTAAATACACAAAATATGCTCCAACATATAACAAGAACATATACATGCTCTACTACACTCATAACAGCCTTATTTATAATAACAATAAGCTGGAAATAACCCAGATGACTTTCAACAGAGGAATGGATACAGAAAATTGGTTCATTTACACAACGGAGTACTCCTCAGCTATCAAAAACAATGAATTCATTAAATTCTTAGGCAAATGTATGGAACTAGAAAATATCATCCTGAGTGAGGTAACCCAATCACAATAGAACACACATGGTATGTACTCACTGATAAGTGGATATTAGCCCAAAAGCTCACAATAACCAAGATACAACTCACAGACCATTTGAAGCTCATGAGAAGGAAGAGCAAAGTGTGGGTGCTTCATTCCTTCTTAGGAGTAACAAAATACTCAAGGGAGCAAATTCAGGAACAAAGAGTAGAACAGAGGAAGGGCAGTCTGGAGTCTGTGCTACTTGGGGATCCACATGCAGTAACAAATGCAGACACTGTTGTGCATGCCAGGAATTGCATGCTGACAGGAGCCTGATAATACCTGTCTCCTGAGAGCCTCTACCAGAATCTGACATATACAGAGGAGTATGCTCACAACTAACCATTGAACTGATCATGGGGTCCTGAATGGAGGAGGTAGAGAGAAGACTGAAGAAGATGAAGTGACTTAAGGCCCTATGGGAAAAGCGACAATACCAACCAACCAGAGCTCCCAGGGTCAAAACTGCCAGCCTGGGAACACGCATGGAGGGACCCATAACTCCAGCTGTGTATGCACTGGTCAGTGGCCTTGTCAGGCATTGGTGGGAGAAGAGGTCCTTGGTCCTGTGAAGCCTGGATGCCCCAGTGTGGGGGAATTCTAGGGCAAGGAATGGGGAATTTGCATATGAATGTGGGCATATTCTCATAGAAGCAGCAGGAGTGGGGACAGGATAGGGAGTTCCTGGAGACAGGGGTGGGGGTGGAGGAGGGAAGAGGGAAAAGGGATAAACATCTGAAATGTAAATAAGCAAAATATACAATAAAAAAAGAGTAGGCAGAACCATATGAAACAAAGAGGAAAAAAATAAAAAGAAGCATAGGAACGAATGAGGAAATGTGAAACTTCAGCAAAAGCATCATGTGTTTGTTGTATTAACCACACACAACTTAATAATGACATTGGTACACACTAAATCCAAATGACTTTCCATTGAGGATGGAAACAATATCAGAGTCACTGTTGACAAAATAACAATCTCTTCTTGAGACTTGTTAAGTGAATAACTGCAGTTCTCTTCCAAGAGTCTTCAAAATATATGTGACCACTTAAACAAAAATTACATAGCCTTCTACTGGGTTTCAAAGTAGAAACTGTACTATATTGTAATAAAACAAAGATATATTGAATACCTTACATCTGTGATATCAAAATTCTATGTTACATTGAAGTAGTAAGTGATTTCAAGTGAACTATGAATTAAGTGTGTGTGTAACTCCAAATTTATATAGAAAATTTCAAGCGATATTTGAGATAAAATATTAGAAATTATAAAATATTAGGAAAAAAGATGACAAATCTAAATGTTTGATGCAATGCATAGTTTTTAGGGTAATGAATACCTACCTGATCTTAGTTAAGAAAAAGTAAAGAATAGCTAGAGAAATGGTTCAACCATCAGAGAAATTTTTGCTTTTGCTGGCAATACAGGCTCTACAGGTTTAATTAAATCAAATAATAGGAGAAAAAGGACAAAGGGCACAAAGAAATGACAAAAAAGGAAAATTAATAAATTTACTGATATTAAACCATACTATACAAAATAAAAACTAAGCACCAATTGTTAATTCATTCTACTGAAAAAATGCAAATATGGAGAAATAATGTCTCTTCTCTTTGTAGTTCCTAGATAGGTAAACATAACAATTCCAAGAATAAATAAAGAATGAACTATCTCTACTATTATCACTATTTTGAAATTTAAGACATCTGAACAGTTGGAAATTGAATATATTATTTCCAAAATCATATAAGGCATTTGCTGAACAATGAATGACATGTAGTAGATCAGAAGGCAAAACTTTAAAAAAAATTAAATTTTATCACAGTAAAATTTATTTATAACTAAGATTATAATATTGAGCTCTAAAAAGGGTGACAAACACTCATAAATTATATTGAGTCATTAAGGAAGAAACTAAAGTTTAGAATAGAAAATTTAAAAAAAAGGCTGGAAATGTATTTCCATTGGTAGAGTGTTTTTCTATCATGAATGATGTTCTAGATTCAGTTGATAGAACTACATACAGTAGCAAGTCGGGTGACTCATTACTATAATTACAATTTTGAAGACAGGTGAATTAAGCATTAAGGAAGGGAATAAATATAAGTGTGAAATCAATAAAGGGGTGTTATAAATCAGAAAAAAATGATTAAGACTTAAAATCTAAGTTTTTGAAAAATTAAATATAGTAATTTTCTCAAATATTAACAATAGAGTATGAAATGCCGAGTTCCATAATCAAGAGCTGATACCTCAACAGAAACTATAGATTTTAAACTTATGTGACAAGACTGCAGTAAAAAAAGATAAACAAATTTAAATGTTTGATGTAATGCATAGTTTTTGGGGTAATGAATACCTACCTGATCTTAGTTAAGAAAAAGTAAAGTACAGCTAGAAAAATGGTTCAACAGTTAGAGCAATGTTTGCTTTTGCAGATGATACAGGCTCTACAGGTTTAATTTCTGATGCCCACATATTGATTCACAGTCATTTAAGGACTTGAGGTCCAGGGTGACTTACACAGGTACCAGGCATGAACATGGTGGGTAGTTGCATATATACATACACACACAAACAAACACACACATATTCACACTGAAAGAGAGAGAGAGAGAGAGAGAGAGAGAGAGAAACAAAGGCCAAATATTCATCCACATAAGATAAGTAAAACAAAATAAAATTTACAACATTAAAAAATTTAATGTGAATAGTTGTGGAAGTGAAAGTAAAATTAAATTTTAGTTAAAACATCCTTATTAAAGTGAATCATAAGTTCTTATAATTGCTTATGGTAGATTCTAGAATAATACTTAGAAAAAATTGAATTCTGTATAATGTTTTCTTCAGTATGAGATAATTTCTCATTTTTAATGAAATCACTCCAATGCTAATGGCAAAATAAGATTTAGTCATTATAATAAAATTAAAGATTATATCCCCAAGGAGCAATGAGGCAGTTATCATAATACAATGCTATTAAGGAGAATATGACAATGTCTAAAAATCACCTACAAAAAAAAAACTGTGTTTATTTCAGAATACAAGAACAATTCAACATTTGAAAATCATACAATACACTTGCTATCCCATAAAATTCAAATATAGAAAGCATATCACATTAAAGGAAATGAATGGAAAATTATTTAATAAATGTCAAAATATATTCATCACAAAACCTCTTCTAATATTAAGATTAGACCAGAATTTAGTAGCAATTAATCCAAATCCTAAAAGAATAAATGAAGGTATAAAAATATATAGAAACTTTTATGAGAGTGAAATAAGAAAAACTCTTAAACAATTAGGAGTCATTTTAGAGACAAGATTTCTCTGTGCAGCCCTGACATTCACTCTGTAGACAAGGATAGTCTTGAACTTGTCAAGATATGGCTGCCTCTGCCTCTTGGATTCTAGAATTAAATGTGTGTGCTAGTACTGCCTGAAAGTGCAGCAAACCACTTTTTTTATGTGATATGAGAAGGAGAAATAGAAGAGGAGGAAGAAGAGGAAGAAATGAAAGAGAGGAGGAAGAAGATGAAAGGAAGGAATGGGAGGAGAATTTTATTTGCTTTGTATTTACAGGCAATGTCTTTTAATTTTTAATGAGAACAAAATTAAGTGTGAGATAGACATGCCAAAAGTTTAAAGGTTGCAATCTTAATGACATCATTATACAAAATTATTTGAATACTTAAATATGAGGTACAAATTTCTGTGTCAGTGTGCATGAATGAATTTTAGGAATTAACTACCTATATACAGTTCTTGATATATTACTTCATTCTTGGTTTCTTTAAGTACATGCATTTCATTATTGCCTTGGTATGGTCATGGTTTTCTTTTTCTCTCTGATCCATTTTAAACATTTCAACTTGGAAAAACATAATATGACTCCTGTATTTGGAGAAAATATTCAAGTGAATAAAACAGCCTCTTGAGGGTGACAATCTCTATTAAACCACTTATAGTCATTAGATAAGAATCTTGATGAAGACCTCCCCATATGTGCATTACAATTTTGTGAGAGGGGACATAGTTTATATTGTAAATAAATAGAATTGTGAGACAACAAACTCAAATTGCATCCTTCTTTGGTCATGCTTATTCTTAAGACTCTCACTAGATCTCTTTTATAAGACAAAAGGATAAATTCAAAACTATTATGAAGTCAAGGCAGTGACTAATCATTTAACCAAGAACAGAGACCTTCAAGCATGAAAGAGTGTGTGGTTTCACAGTTTATAACACATAAAGCTTACTCTAGAAGAACAGACTCACTCTCAGTTTTAAAACAAAATAGTCTGTTCATATTTTATACATTAATGTTCATTCTAACCATATAATATAATATTGCATGCTTTTCAAGAGCATTAACTCAATAAGACTCATACAATTTGCCAAATATGCCATTAATAATAACATTAAAATAATAATATATGAATATAGTTGGGATAATTTCTACTACAGGTTTGTTGAACCATTCAAAACTTTATTGTTGAGGGCCATCGGCCAGAATCGACCAGGTTCACCTGAAAGAGATGCTGGGAAGGGACAGGAGGGCAGGAAGAGATGAAGCCAGGACAAAGGTTTCTGATCGAGGCTCAATGCTTTAATGTTCAGCTTTCAGTTTATAGGGGATAACCAACCCACCCCCACCCCCAGAGTTCCTTCTTGCTTCAGCCGGCTGGGGGTGAGTGGAAACTATCCTGCTGGAGGTGAGAGGAATCCATAGGTAATTGCAGGGCCGGAGATGTCTCAAAGCAAGCTCAGCAGACAGTCTATTCTTCTCAGCTCCTGTACCAGGCTACAGTCAGCCAGAAAGGCGCCAAGGCCTAAGCAAGCACTGCCTCTGCCAAGGGCAGGAAATGCCTCCAGGCCATACCCCCAGAGTCCTATTGTTTGGTCTACTGTGGTAAACAAGGTCTCATCTCTTAGGCTTGCTCAAGACTGGGGGGAGGGCACACTTTATCATAATTAGTAAAAGAAGGCCTAAGGAAATTGAAACATGTGCCATGATTACATCATGGTGGTCATCACAGCAAGACACATGATATAAATTCTTATGTACAAAATTTCAGGTATCCTCGGGGTGTCTCAAAGCATATTAACTGAGCTAAGAATTACTATATAAAATTGTTTACAACTCATATCCTATTTAGAGTTCTGATTATATTAAATTTATTTTCACATGTTAAACAACTTATACAAATGTCTCAGTATGTTTTCCTTTGTGTTTACTGTGGTAAAAAAATATTTATTTTTATAAATAGCTCTAAAGTAGGATGGGTGATTTTTTAATTTTTTAAAATTAGAATTTTTTCATTGTTTTTCAGAATCCTCTCTACTTTTCTTTTATTGCTCTTTCTCTTTTTAATTGAAAATAGATTATTGTCTCACACATTATATCCTGATTACAGTTTCTCCTTCCTCCATAACTCCTATGTCCTGCATACCTCCCTTCTGTGCAGATTCATTTCTTTCTGTCACTTCTTTGAACAGACCAGATTTCTATAGATAACAACCTACTATGACAAATTAAACATAAGACAAAGTAAAATCCTTCCTGAAGTTGGACAAGGCAATGGAACACAAGGAAAAGAGTCCTAAGAGAAGGCACAAAAATCAGAGACCCACTTGTTCTCACACTCAGGTGCTCCATAAATATACTAAAGTAAAAGCTTTAATATACACACAAAGGACATGGATTAGACTCAGGTAGGCCCTTGCTTGCTGCTTCAGTCTCTGTGAGTTTTTATTGTCTTGCTTAATAATCTTTGGCTACATTAAATAATTGTGTTCTTATCTTTATTTAATGCATTTTGACTTAATTATGGTTATCTTTATACAGTCATTTTGCTTGTGATATACAATAGCTTATTGAGCTAATAATCTCTTATGTTTTTGTGAATTCTTTCGGCATTAGGTTTTCAAATTACTTTTCTTCACATTTCTGCTCTTTCTGGAAACTCCAATTTTAAGAGGATTTGACTCAATATCACTAGCAATAATAGATATGAAAATAAAGACTATATTGAAGATATGGGTTAAAAGGTTAAAGTGCCTGCAGAGCAAATATAAGCACCTGTGTTTGGATCCCTACCACCCATGAAAGAAACTGAGCATGCCAGTGTACATATGTAAACTCAGCACTGGAGGGAGGAGAGGGATTGACTATAGTCTCCACAGAAAACAAGCCCATACAAAACTAAAGAGTTCTAAGTTCAATGAGAAATCAGTTCTAACAAAATTATATGGGAAACTGATTTGAGGATGACATCCAAAAGTTAAGTTTTGGGCAATAACCCATGTCCACATGAGGAATTATAAGACACATGCACATGTGTGCACACAAAATTAAAAATAAAACAACATTAAAGAAAACAATGGAATACAAGTTAACTTCTGATAAAATATCTGTCATCTACACTCAAAAGTAGTGAATATTGTCCAGGATTGAGGAAAAGGCAAAGTCCTCAATACTGGTAGATATGCAAATTTATCATTATAAAGAAGAATGCAGAGCTGTTTTACAAACTATCTCAGTAGATCCAGTTATGCCATATATAGTTATTTATTGAAGGGAGATATAATAAGCATATCAGAGTTATTCCCAAAACCTTGTAATTGTTACTCTAGCCGAAATATCTAAGATATGTCAGGGTATGTGTCTATCAATGGATGACTTCAGGTAAAAACTTCATGCCTTATATACAACTTGAACTATTACATAAGGCATAATAAATATAGTTATAACATATTGATCAAAGATAAGCATAACTTATTTTATATGTCTCTATATCTAACAACATTTGGAAACATAGACAGGTGATAATTATATATCTTATATAGACAGTGTGATGCTAGGACAGAAGATGAAACAATATCAACAAACACCTATATCAAAAATGTCTCTAAGATTCTGATTTAGTCAACAATCTTACTTTTCCTTTTTCCATGACACTTTGGCAATGTCCACTGACATGTTATAATTGAGGTCTTACCTCTGACTTGTGATTTTAACTGGCAGCATACCCAGTGGACCCTTTGTGGGAGGCCTTATGATTTGCAGACTGAGCAAGTTAATTTGGTTTATATTTATTTCTTTATTATATTGACTGTCCTCTCAATTTCCTCATATTCTTCTGTAATCTCTTTTAGCAATTTCTCATTATTATTTTACAGTCATTGTTTGCTAAATTGAATTAGAGATCGTTTTATATCCAGTTTAAATGTTCTGTTTTGATTAGGATGGTATTTCCTACATCTCAGCACACAGCAGCTTTTTTTCCCCTTTGTCTTTTATACAGGACACTTTTGAAAATAACTAAATTCAAGTTTGAACTGGTGATGATTTCCCTTTAAAATCTTCTTGCTCTTTTCACTGTCAGATAGATTTGATGTTTTTTCCCGACTTCTTTATCATCAAGACCTGTTAAGGATCACAATAAATTTATGCTCTTATAGTTTTGTTAATTATTTTATAATGCAATTATTAATCGATTACTCTATAAAATACCATTCTAGAGATTTCTCCTGTCTTCTGATGTATTTGGTGTGACTGGAGTACTCATAAACATTGCTTGGGGAGTACATGATCTCCTTTTGTTTTTTATACCACATGTTGTTGCATGGTTTTCTCCTGAAAATTAGTGAAAATGGTGCCAAAATGTGGGACTGTAAAAGGATAGCTTGGTTTCTGGTAGAGCACTGGCTAGAAATTGCTGGAGACCCTGCAAGGGACGGCATACATTTGCCACAGCCAGACTCCAGGTTCCTGATGTGTGGCCAAAGACCTCCATTGATCCATGCGTTTCAGTCACACAGGGCAATGCTCCTAGAGCCCCTCTTACAGAGAGGCTTGTGACACCTAGCACAGGTAGAGATTATGACTACAAGTCTCAGAGCCTCAAAAGATCTCCATATTAATGAGATACCTAAAGGCCAGAGGGCATAGCAAATTAAACATTCCTCCCCAGACCCTCCTCCCTCCCTATTTAAGTCAGGTCAGCCCTGAGAAATGGGAGGAGTACAGCTTCATCCACTTTCCACCATGACAATAGACCTTTTAAAACCATGGACTTCCTCATGTCTTTGGGGCTTCACTGTGGGGAACCATGGAGAAGGCCTTTGACTACTGAGCCCTGCTTAATCTCTCGCTAGAAGACTTCTCTACATTTGTGCCATGGAGGCAACCAACTCAAGCAAGCTACCAGAGCCAGCCGACCCAACCAAGCAAGTGCCTTAACCAAGAGTCTCCTACATACTGGGCACTGCTGAAGGTTCTCTCTCTCTTGTCCCTCTGGGCTGCTGGCCAGTCCAGCCATTATCCCCACTCCATCTCAGTTCTTCTGTGGCTCCAGCAGCATCTAGGAGCCCAAGCATAGAGACTCCTGGTCAGTCGCTTCGGCCCGGAGACCCCCACTCAGGAGCTCAGCGCCCCCGTCTCCCAAGACTTCAGGCTGAGACAGCTCCATGCATAGGCAGAGCCCTGCAGCTGTCTCAGCCCACCATCCAACCAGCACCGCGTGGAGTGAACTCAGTCAAATTCCTGAGCCATGACAGACATGCTGGAACCACAACACAGCCCAATCAAACCCACATCCATGAGCAAGCTACAGCCCTGCACCAAAACTCAAACAAATTTTACTGAAGTAGTTAATTAATAGGACATGGAAGAAATACTTTGTAATTTTACGCAACCATCTCAGAAGATGCAACCCCCAAATAAATCACTTTGATTCTGAAAATTATTATTCTTGCTCTCATAGTACATGACACATGACATCCCAATGAGGAATGTTTTTCCAAAATCTATTTAAAACCTATTAGTACCTGATCAATGGGTTAATGATAGTTTACCTAATATTTTTAGAATATTTGTATATATATGTACACATGTAAATATATATATACACATACATGCACATATACATATATAAATATATCTTTTCTTGTGTATGTATATGTGTGTGTGCATCTGTTTATGTGTGTATATTCTTTTCTTGTGTATGTATATGTGTGTGTGCATCTGTTTATGTGTGTGTATTCTGTGACAGAGTCTTGTATTTATTTAAACTTGCCTTCAATTCTCACAAAAGCCCTAACAGCCCTTGTGTATTTAGTCCTCCTCTCACAGCCTCTTGAGTATATGACAGTACAGGCGTTAGCAAAAATTATACATTTCTCTATAAATAACTAAAGTGTAAACTTAAATCCATTGTATGGCATTACTCAGGGGAATCACAGAGGTTTGAATTAATAAATAAAAACCTTGATATTTATTGTTGTTCTTCCTGAAATATATGTAATTTGTGCCTGAAATGAGAATAGATGCAAGAAATATCTCAACTTTAGAATATGGTAGTAAGTTTAGAAATTGAAATCTTTTTCAATTTTATTACATGCCAGGAATAAGCATTACCTAGTAGTTTTGTGTTTATCAATTCCTGAATTGATCCACTAACAATTTTTATCTCCAAGTAGCACCAGGATTTTACTGAGTTGAGCTCTGTTTTATTTTTTGCTTTCAGTGAACTCAAAATAGAATTTGAAGTACCTACCTATTGCATTCAGAATAGTTACCATTTTATGTTTCATTATTTGCTTATTTTATAATGCTACTTTTTTATTAATTAATTTATTTACTTTACATAGGAACTGCAGTTTGCCCTTCCTCTTCTTCTTCAGTCCTTCACCTTTACCTGCACTTTCTCTCCAGAAAAGGAAAAGCCTCCCATGCATATCAACCAGTCCTGGCCTATCAAATTGCAGTAGGACTAGGAGCATCCTCTCCTACTAAAGCTAAAGAAGGAAGCCTAAGGAATCGTTTTTTATAGTTCACATATATTTAATGAGAGATAGAAAAAGTGATAGACAGATATACTGAGGGAGAGAGAGAGAGAGAGAGAGAGAGAGAGAGAAATTAAGATTATTGAGATTGTGTAAATGCCACAGCAGCATACTTTTTGGAATTAAAGAACAACTTGGAGGTGTCAGTTCTCTATTTTCACCATGGAAATTTCAGGAATTCAACTGAAGCTGTTTGACTTGGTAGCCAAAGACAATACACACTGAACTATCTCCCTGGCCTTGATGATTTTTCCAACTGGTAAGCCTCTTAGAAAGCAAAACTCATGCTTACACCCCCCTACACACACACACACACACACACACACATTTTCCAGTGTTATGTCAGAGTTTCAGACATAGAATTTTTCTGTGTGAGTGAAATCAAGTCAAAAAAGTCTCCATCGCAACCTTCTCTCAAGAGCTGAAAGGACCCTGAGAAAGAAGAAACAGAAAGAGTACAAGAGACACAGGGGATAGAAGACACTGAGAAAACAAGGTACATTCTCTCAACAAGAATAAAGATCTTGTGAACTCACAGAGATGGAACCATTATGCACAGGGCCTGATCAAGTCTATAACAAATCCTCAGAACTTATATATGGCTTCCACTTTAATGTTTTTATAGTACTACTGAATGTGTGATTAAGTAGTTCTCTGTCTTGTGTGCCTTCTCTTGGCCTATTTATCTTCGGTTTGTTTATTTTACCCAACTCCAATGTGATGGATTTGTTTCATCTTATTTTAACTTATTTTTTATTAAAATAAACCTTAGAATCCTATTCTTTTCTATTGAGAAATAGAAAGGTTGTAGATCTGAAAGAGGGACATGAAGAGCAGTTGCAAGATGTAGAGGGAGTGGAACCATAACCACAATATATTATTTGAGAAAAGAATCTATTTTCAATAAAAAATATAAATCAGTTTCAGGTTCCTGAAATTATTTTTGACTTTGCATCTTATCTCAGTCCTCAGTTACTGTTCTATTGCTGTAATAATGCACCATGACCAAGGCAACTTACAGAAACAACCTTTAATTGTGGGCTTGCTTACAGTTTCAAATAAGTAACTTCATAAAAAAAAATTCGATTTGAAAGGCTGGTTTTGGATATTTTCACAGACATATTTGGAAGTTAGCTGCAGTTCTCTATGATGTTATGTTAGCAAGAGACAAAGTTGGGACAGGATCTGGATTTCAAACAAGTGTTAGTGAATGTGCTCTTTTAATTGTCAAGTTAAAATTACTTTTGTTTCTTCTATAGTATTTAATGTAAGTTCTATTGCCTGCACACTTTCTAATTGTGTTAGTGTGTTGAAACCTGTCATGTCTATTATGGGGGTCTATCAATCAGCTTTTGTTTTACTGCCCTAAGTATTACAGGACCTTGGTATTCTGAAAAAAAAAAGAAAAAGAAAAAAAAAGCTTGCAAGTTCTGGAAGAAGTGAGTCAGGCTTTAAGCAGAAGCAAGAGGGTAGTGGGCTTGATTATTGCTGCTATAACAGCTTTAATTACATTAATTGCTAGCAACACTGCTTATGCAATTGCTTTGACACAAGAAGTTAAGACATCTATTTTGTTAATCATTTAGCAAAATAATGTTACTAATGTGTTGAATATACTAGATGATTTAGATAGGCTTTTGGAACAATGGATTGATGCTCTTTATCCTATTCAAATTATTGGACAGGGATTCAGAGTTTAAGAGTAAGCAGCCATCTCGAGTCCCAGGCCAAATAGGGTTGTGTTACTTCTAAAATGTACAATGATAGTCATTATAATTAGGAAAATGTTTAAAGACACTTTCAGTGTATTTGGCATAATTCTAACACCTCTCTGTATGTTTTTACTTTGCATATTGAGATTATGAATTTAAAGAATGCTGCTCTGCTGAGCTTTGATGTTGCAGATACTGTTGATAAAATTATCCATGGCCTGAGGTCAGTATTTCTATTTTGTCAAGCTTCAAGAATGGCATATCACACTAACACTTTTTGTCCTGGGAATAATTTTATTCCTGCCCTTAGTGTTAAAGCTTGTCTTTAAGAACATTGACATATTGGCAGCCAAAGTACATGGCTTGAAACTGAAAATGGACCCACAGACAGAGTTTTTAATTTAACACTCTGGCAAGCCAAGGATGGGTAAGATTCTTCACAGAGCCTTATCAAACTAAGACAGAAATGTATTGCTTTGGATAATGCATATTCCTTGATGGGATAGAAAGGCATTCTTGTCAGAACAACCTAAGACAGGCTCAGTATTGTTTATAAAACAAAACAAAAAAAAAAAAAAACGAGGGAGATGTGGAGAGGTTTCGGGCTGCTTAACAGGAATCTGACATTGACCAAGGATAAGGAAATGAGCTTCAGGCAGGAATCTAACATTAGGCTAGAACAAAGAAGTAGTCTCAGTCAGGAATCTAAATCATAGGCTAGAACAAAGAAGTAATTCCAGACAGAAATCTTAATCTTAGACTCAAAGAAAGAAATAGGCTTCAGGCATAAAAATGACTTTGGACTAGGACAGGGAAGTAGGCTCAGATTTTTTGGTCATCCTGATAAGCTCTTAGAAACAGTGATCAGGAGTCTTTTTTATTGCTTTGCTTGTTCTTTGACTATTTTGTTTATTGTCTTGCTTTTCCTTGACTATTTGCATGTATTGTATTACTAGTTCTTCAACCTACAATTGATCTGAAACTTGCATGTAATTAAAATGGTATAAAAGCAAAAAAATTATGAAAAGGTAAAAAAGTTCACCAGTTAACAGAATAACAAAATGCAATCTTCCAATCTTCCTATTCTACCATCCAGACACATTTAGCAGCTCTTAATCCGAGGAAACTAACCAACCAAACAAATAAAAATAAAATGCAACCTAAATCAAACAACCAACACAAAATAAATCTTTTAAAATGTTCCATGGCTAATTTCTCTACCACTGAACAAGAAGGCCCCTAAGCAAGTGCTACTATCATTCTGTATTTTGTTGTATCTTTTGGTATGAGTGTAATTTAAAGTTTTTAATTATCTAAGCAGGATATACATACATAATCTCACAACTCAAAAGGCTTTTGGGTCAGGAGACTGTTGAGACTAAGACTCAATTATAATAATAAGCAATAGTCATGTTAAGATTTTTAAATTTTTAAGTAATGTATTTTTCATGTTCTTTTTGTTGTTTTGTATTCTGGACCCCAGATAGCATTTCCCTCTTCATTCTGCTGATGTTTGGTATGATTTCTTGTCAATGATTGTTAAAGAGAATGACTGTACAAACATGTTTTCTGTCCTGAGTGAGGCATCAATTAAGAGGAATTTATGTGGTGATTCATAGATTCTATGACCTTTATTAAAACTGTTGAAAAATAGTGCATTATTTAAGAGTATGGAAAATAAGGACAGTCTCAATATCATTATTCTTTGTGGTGAGACATCAATGGAAATATATAAACACCTCAGTATGGACTGCCAAAAGTGGAAGATGTAACATCTTGGTCCCTGGGAAAAAAGAATCATCGAAAATGTCAAAAACTGTTAATATATAAGCACCTCAGTATGAAGGAGAATGAATTGCCAAGAGTGGAGGCCGGAACATCCTGGTCCCTAGGAAAAAAAAGTATCATCAAAAACATCATAAACTGTTTAAAATAAGGGTAGCATTGACAAAGGTGTGTCATTTAGCATCCCTGATATTTTTCACTGTTATGACTATTAGTGTCATCCAGCCTAAGAGCTTTGAATGTTGGAATTCACATTTGTTTAGCAATTTTGCACATGATTTGAGTTTTATAATACCACAAACCTAGTTTTTGTGTTCAGCTTCTTTAAGACACCTGGACTGCATAACAGCATTAGCTTGAGAACAGTTATCTTTCCATTTCATGAGGGTTTTGCCTTTAATGATTTTGTTTAGAGAGTCACGTGTGTATCTGTCAACTAGCACACTTGATGACTGAAGAGGTAGAGCTAATTTTCACAAGCTTAGGTGTTGATTTTATTAATCAATCCTTGCTACTTTGTGAAAATCTTTACTTTAGAATTTTATTTACTTCGCCTCACCTGCCTCAGAGTTGTGAAGCAATTTCCTACGTGTCACTTATTGCTCACTTTAAGAACTTGGTTACTATAAGCAAAACAGAAGAGTATGACTATCTATTTCTTTTCACCATGTACAAAGGTGTGCAAGGAAATCTTTTGTATTATGAACAATTTTGCTTCCAATTTGCTTACAGCAGTTCGCTTTCCAGGATATTTTTGGAGGGGAGAGTAAAAATGGAAGAAGCAGTGAGCCCTATCCCTGTACCATATGCCACTATGTGCTTCTTGCCAGAAAGCCTAGACTCAAACTTACCATTGTAAGTGTGTTTCAGAAATTTTGATATTTCTACATGTGGAATTGATGCCTCACATGAACTAGTTCCTTATTTAAAAAAAAGACCTAGATAAAAGCACAGAGACAACTAAAAATTAGAAAAATTTTAAATGTTACTTATAGTTTATAAGACACACACATATGCATAAAATAGGATCCATGTACAAATTAAATAACTAAGCTTAATTAGAATCTGGCGGCTATGTATCAAATGACTTCTAATGATAATAATAATTAACCATAATCATAATTACAGAGAGACTCCTTAAATTTGTAAGCATTTCATTTTCAATCACTGAGTAGTTCAACTGGAAGCTGATATAGTTAGATTTTCTTGTCAAATGTGTGTGTGTGTGTGTGTGTGTGTGTGTGTGTATGTGTGTGTGTGTGTGTGTGTTTAACAGAGACAGAAAGCCTAGGTGTATGTCGTGCGATGATGATGGTTGATAGGTCAGAGAACGATTTTTAAATGATGGATCTTCCTTTTAAAAACTTGGGTTCTAGGTATTAGACTCCAGGCCTTCAAGGGTAGAGGCTTAAAACTTTTGAGTCTCTCAATTTTAAAAATGTAATTAATTACTTAATTAACTTAAAAAGTAAGAAATAAAAGAAGAAACTGCCTCCAAAGTCAAGAACTGAACATTTTACAAAGGCTATACTACATTCCTTATCGTTTACTACTTAAACACTGTGGAAAACCATATGCTAGTGTGAAAAATTCATTTCAAGTTCTTTTAAATTTTATTGTATTAATTTTATCTTATCTATAACATTACTTACGTGACTATTTCTTCTCTCATATTTTACATCTCAATTGCAATTACCCTCCCTCTCCTTTCCTCAGTATATACTCCACCCACCTCCCAATTTTCCCTGATCCACACTCTTCACCTCCCCTTGAAGAGATCAGGCCACCCAGGGACATATGGCATATCACAAGTCCAAATAAACCATAACAAGCTACAATAAGATCAGGGTCATTTTCTCATACAAAGGCTAAATGAGGCAACTTAGTAGCAGGAAAAGGGTCTGAAAGTCAGGCAATAGAAAGACAGCCCTGTTCACACTATTGGACTTTCCATAAGAACACTGAGCTGTACAAGTATAGCATATATGCAGAAGACACAATTCAGACCTTTAGAGTCTCCTTGATCTTTTTGTACCCTTTTGAGTCTTAGTCAGCTGATTCTGTGAACAGTATTCTTGTGGTGTTCTTGATCCCTGTGGCTTCTCCACTACTCTTTCCTCCTCCTCTATTTTATCATGTTTAATAATTATGTAAAATATAAAACAAATTGTATATTATAAATAATTATTAAACATGATAAAAATCAAACATTGACAACTCAGAGTTAGAATCTTTTCTTGTCCAAGAGAACCTGGCTGTATATAGTATTTAGTAGCTGCATTCATCAGTATATTGTTGGAGTATTATATTATATACACTGAAACAATCCTTATTTTATTTTAGAAAGGCCATAAAATAAAATTCTTCACTGTAATTCAGACAGGCCTCCTCAATACAAGTAAACAAACAAACAAAAAACCCAAAACAAAACATAATTGTAATTATATTTCTTTTAAGTTAACAGATTAACTATCTTGATTTAATATAAATGAAATGTTTTCGCTAGCTATGTAATCAAAATGAATTTTCAGTAAGTGCTTAAACACACACACACACACACACCATGATAATTTTGCATTTTCAACTGGAACTATGGAGTTTATGGTCACAAAGCATGAAAAGTGCTTAGTGAAGATGCAAACAACATCAACTTCCCAGGCGAATCCTAGTCTATTGGTGAATTGTGAGCATTTTGTTCAGTTATGAGTCTCAATATTAACCCCTGACCACTGAAGAGAATCTTTTCTGAGCCAGGCTGAGGAACATACTTTAAAATGTGCAAAAATATCAATATTTAGAAGGTGTTTTTCTGTTTTAAGATTTAACCATACAATTTTAATTATTATATGTATAAAATATGTAAAACTTTATCATACAATTCTCTCTATACACAACTACAAATGCCTAGATTTTACATGTTTAAGTATTTTCAAATTGCTATCACATATTACCTTAGTTAGGGTTTGTATTTCGGCAGAAAACATCGTAACCAAGAAGCAAGTTGGGGAGGAAAGGGTTTATTCAGTTTATACTTCCATATTGCTGTTCATCTCCAAAGGAAGTCAGGACAGGAACTCATGTTGCACAGGAATTTGGAGGCAGAAGCTGATGCAGGACTATGGAGGGATGTTACTTACTGGATTGCTTCCTCTGGCTTGTTCAACTTGCTTTCTTATAAAACCCACAACTACCAGCCCAGGGATGGTGCCACCAACAATGGGCTCACCCATGCTTGATCAATAATTGAGAACATGCCTTATAGCTGGATCTCATGGAGATATTTCCTCAAGGGAGGCTCCGTTTTCTGTGATAACTCCAGCTGGTGTTAAGTTAACACAAAAACCAGCCAGTACACACATAATTACCATTAAAGGTATAAGAATATCCTTGCTCTTTCAGCCTCATGGGTTACTACTATCATGTTTGATCAGGTGATTGCACAACCTCTACAGACCTCTTGTGATTTAACACACATTTGCTGCTCCCAATGAATGCTGGCAGGGCTACACTAGTGACTTGGCATTAATTTCTTATAGAAGAAAGAAAGAAAGAAAGAAAGAAAGAAAGAAAGAAAGAAAGAAAG
>NW_021604618.1:3899169-3931597 GCF_004785775.1 Grammomys surdaster
AAAGAAAGAAAGGAAGGAAGGAAGGAAGGAAGGAAGGAAGGAAGGAAGGAAGGAAGAAAGAAGGAAGGAAAGAAAGACAGACAAAGTGTTCCAAGTTATTAACTAGGTGACTGATTTTCTTATTCAAATAGAAATGTAGTTGTTTTCAATCTTCAATGTCTTCACATACATGAATGGTGTTTCATGTAAGAGTTTATGAACTCTTCTAAGTGAAAGCAAGCATATTATATATAAGAATTATCAAGCTTTCTATACTTAAATTAAACATAATTAACTCTGGGGTTTATGGAATTGAAAGGTTGAACCAAGGTCCTTGAGTATTTTTTGTTTATTTTACTATAATGGTTTGAATCTGCTTAGCCCATGGGAAATGCTACTAGTAGGAGGTACGGCCTTGTCAGAGGAAGTTTCACTGTTTAAGCAGGCTTTGTGGGCTTCTAATGATCAGGTTTCACCAAGTGCAAAAGACCCAGTCTCTCCTGGCTGAAATTGGATCAAGATGTAGAACTCTCACCTCCTTTTCCAGCACCATATCTGTCTGCTTCCTGGCATGATGATAATGGACTGAACCTCTGAGATAGTAAACCATCACCAAATAAATTCATCCTTTATAAAAGTTGCTGAGGTCATGGTATCTTTTCACAGTAATGAAACCCTGGGATATTCAAATAGAAATCCTACAAAATGCTACTCTAGTTTTAAATGAAAGAATTGTAACACATTTTTTAAAGTATTGATATTTTATAAATCATATCACTTTTCTTATTGTGCAAAGGAATAAATCTCTATTTCTATCATCATTGATATCCATACTATTGGTAAAATGAATTATCTTGATGTCTAAAATTTTCTTATATTTTTTATTGAAATATTAGCACCTATTCCTATGATAAAATTTGTGTCCAGAACATTCCCGTATATGAGTTAAATTGCACTGGTAGTTTGATTTCTCTTTCTTCGGTGGGAGGAAAAGAAGTTAAGACAAATAATAATTACCCACAGATGTTATTATAGATTCTGATCCTAGAGCTAAACATGATTTAAATCATACTCTCATTCCATTTATTCCACAGAACATTCTTTGTGTAGAGACAAGGAAATTTTAAGACCTAAGTTCTCAGGAAATGTACCTGAATTATATGAACTATATTTTTGATCTCTTTATGTGGTAGCTTTCTTTTGAGTATATACAAAAAAAATTCAGATGGTTTGAGTTTTAAGACATATTTTTAAATAGTGATTGACCCAGTACAGTGTAGGATTTTGTGATTTGTTTGTATTGTTTCTTAATTATATACATTAAATAAGTAACATTATTTATAAAATAAATACAATGACTAAATTACTCTTTATACACAGTACAGCATATATTAGATGTATTAGATTTTGACTATTTATATATTATTTTATTGACATTAAAATACATTGTGAAAAATTCAACAGAAACAGAAGAATAAGAAGAAACAAGACTAGACCACATTGTAGGACAGATTTCCTAGCTAAACTATTTTTTAGGATTATAGTGATAATTGTTGTGGGACTCTCTCAAGAGAATAAAGTAAAGCTTTAATTAACAAAGGTTAATTTAATTGTGATTTCACATGATATGTATCATAAAGAAAACCTTATGAGACATAATAAAAACTTTTCCAGAAAACTGGAAGAAGTTGAGTTTATTAACAAAAAGTGAAATTATTTAAATGTTACTTCAGTGAGGACAGGAAAGGGAGACAAGGTTAAAACAGTATTTTCCTTCTGAGAAAATGTTCTAATAACTTTCTAGGGTGGTTAGTAAATCAAAGTGAGATAAAATAGCCCATCAAAGTTCATCAATAAAAGTATAATTGTACCTCCTCCTGACATGGCCCATTGGAGATTTTTTTTTATTAAAACTTAGGAGTTAGGTTATTTGTCAATGAGATGTTAAATTTAGCACAAAGCTGTGAACAAGCAATAACATTCCTAAATCACTACTCAATGAATTACTGGAAAATTGTTCATGTTGAAATTATTGTTAGCAGAATATTTCTGGCTAGTGAAGTGTGCTTATTCTGTGCTTCAAAAATCCTCCTGTGCTCTGAAAAGATATAAAGGTCAAATTTGAAGAAATGGTTAAGGTGTTTATCCAATAAGCTCAAAGAGATCTTTGAGGAACAAGGAGGGATCTAAAGAGCCTTGTAGTACGGTATAGAAAACCTATCTTTCTACTGTCTAGTTGATGATAGCCTTTTTTCTTGTGGGGCAAACAACCAAAGCAGAAAAACACTAACGTTTTATAGCATAGTTTGAGGATTTTATCATTTTAGTAGACTCAAATTTCTGTGTAATAAAATTCTAGTCTAGCTATTCGTATGAAGAATAAAAGTGACAATGGTCACATAGCAAAAACTATTAAAGGAGAAAATTGAGGACAATTTGGAAAACTAAGTAAATGAAGCACAAGAAAATATGTATTCTATGAAAACAAACATAAATGATATCTGTCCTCTCATGAATAAAAATAGTTGCAGATTTTTCCAAGAGATAGCCTACTTTTGTACCAAATTTTATTAAATAATATTAAATTGTCTCTGTACTTGAGTCCTTATCTAGTGAAGTGCAACCTAAAATATACAAAGAAACAAAGTATATGTGTGGCTCCTCACAAGCTGTAGTGTTTCAATCAACTAGAGGTAAGCACTCAGCACACTGTGCTCTGAATAAAGATGCTATCTATAACCAATAAAGATGTTTATGATTTTATTTTGAACATTGATTTTGTGGCTCACAGATAATACTAGCATGTTCAGATTACTATCTCTGGGTCCTTAAACCTTCACCAATCGTCCATTTCTCACAATTCAATTTGTCTAAAGATTTTCTTTAACAGTATCCTTTGTTAATATTTAATTTTATTATATATTATTTAAAATATTAATAAATCATATATACAAACTGTTGGTAAGATAAACAAGAATTTGGTGACTTAACAAAACATGCTTTAATAATCAGGTGATAGAATTTATTAACATTTTTCTCTGAATATTATAAACCATAAATATTAACCTTAATCCATATGTAATGAAAAGCAATATAACAATATCAGTATATAAAAGCTATATTAGTATTACAGAAATAAGGATAATTTAATAGTATTTACAACATTGGTCATTCTACTTTATAAGCTAAATCAGAGTTTTATCACATGAATATATTATTATATTAAAAACTTCAATAATATAATAAAAAAATCCATATTTCATAGTATACATTAGAAAACTGAGGTCCAAGAGGATTTTATAATTGCTATAATATTTATTCTGAATATAAGGAACTTGTTTTCTTTTCATGCAGCAATTTCCAGAACATGGTATATTATTTAGTTCCTTATATAAGAAGCTTGTAGAAGATGTTTATTAAATCTTTGAATGAGAATGATAATTTTTCCAGGCTCCATGTTGTATCATGAGAATAAAAATGATCTCATTAAACTCAGAGTACATATATATAGCATGATAAAAGGAAGTTATTTTCTTTAATTTATAAGTAATTTTACTTAAGGTAAAATCTTGGTAAAATTAATAACTGTTTTCTGAAAGAATATTATTTTCTCTTAATAAAAAATCAGGCCAACAAGAGCCTGTCTATGGATGTCCTAGTTAGAGACACATCAATATAACCTCTATTTGGCTTATTCTTTCATTCATTTATTCAATGTTTCATCAGCTATTTAGGGAGCATTTTTTGTCCCAGAATGTCACTGGCAGTGTAATATGAACAATAAAGTCCCGGTCCTTATACGACTTTGTGTAGGCCACATGTAGTCTGACCTATAGATTTCCTTCAGGATAAGCATCAATTCTGTCTGTCTTTATGAAATTTCCTTTCCTCTCATTTCACATGAACAGGATAAATCCTTTCCTTGCAAGGCTGCCATGTGGGTAATACATGAAGGATGTAGGAGAGTGCAATATGGAAACAAAGGCAACAATCTGATTGTATGAATAAAGGAAGACAAATCAGCATTACCTTGTTAACTTATCAAAAATTAATATTAAACATTTTCACAAAACACATAATCATATCTCTTAGTATTCCTACTTTTTAACTGAGAACAATTTTATTTTTGTGGTTTTCATACAATGTCTTCTGATTACAGTTTCTCCTCTTTTAACTTCTCCCAGATTCCTCCCATCACAGTTAGGAAATTTGAACTGGAGTTGTTCTTCTATTTTTAAAGTTTACTAATATAAATAATAATTATAGAAATTCAAAAATTACTTGTAAGAGATACTTTAATTTATACAGTGGAATTCTGTAACTTCCTAGTAAAATGACAAAGTATACTGTCCTTGAGAAGAACTTAGAAGGATTTGTTTACCTGAAGACCCATTCAAAAATAATTTTATTAGAAATCTTCCAAAGCATTCAAACAAGACTGTACTGTAATGCCTGTCATTGATGAAATTGGTATTCACTTTGTGTAATGGCATTCAACAACATGGAAGAATGGTTTACAGCACACAGTAATATCAGCATTTCTCAGAAATGTAATATTCACAGAATAAAGATTGATTTAAATGAAGACATAGCCTATCATGCTAAAGGGTGTCAGAATATGTCACACCAAGAAACACTACCTTAGCACTAGGATCATTTGAAGAATATGTAAACAAACATATGAACATCAGTGCAATGTGGCTTCTTGCAGTTCTTCCTACTTATAAAAGATAAACCCTTATCTGGAGGTTAGTCCTATGTGAAGGGTAACGACCCAAAAGCGGGACAAAATCTTTATTCCTATCATGAAGAAAATAAAGCCGAATCTAGAAAAATCAGTATAAGCAAATCTTGTTAAACGCACTCACATCTTCCTAGTTATTTCATCCAATTAACTACTGCAGTCCAGGCTACTTGGCATCCCCACGTGTTCCCAATTTACTATTGTTTGTCCAATTCAGTATGTAACTATTTGACTTTAATTGCCTTATTGAATTCTCATTTCCTTCTGAGAATGCCTGTGCTATGTGAAACTCATATTAAATAAATTTGTATGCTTTATTCCAGCTAATCTCCTTGATGTCTCTTTAATTCTCAGGCCTAGCTGAAAATCCTGAGGATAAAGGAAAAAAAAATTCTTTTCTAACAATGCTGCTAATATAAATTTAAACTGAAAAAAGAAAGTCGAATCAATGCAACAAGCAAACCAAGGTTAATAATTTATAGCTTTAGAAATCAGAAAAGAACAAAATAATGAAAGAGATTTGGAATCTTCTTGATCGGAGCACTAATTTAAATGTATATGGATGGTTTTGAAAATTTACAATCATCATCTTAATTCTGCAGCTGTATTTCACAATAAAATTCATACGATAAGACTTTATAATTGGCTGGGTAAGTTTGCACATGCCTTTGATTCTAGCTCTGGAAAGAAATAGCAGACATACTGCTGTGAATGCGAGGCATGTGTAGCTTATATAGTACATTCTGGTCCATATAGAACTTTATAGTGAGATCCTTACTATAAAACTAAGACAAATAAAAATCAAACAAAAAGAACTTATAAATGGTAGTGTTTTCTTTAACGTTAAGATCATAGAGCATTCCTACTCATTCAAAAACAAATGCCAAATTGAAGATGATAAAAAAATATTTGTTTATTATACTGCAACTGTTAAGTTGGAAATACCATGGTCATTGGAGATTTAGTTCAGGACAATGTGTTTAACAGCATACAGTAATTTTGTGATTTCTACTTAATTCTACTCCATGACTTTTAACTTGACTGTAGTCCACATAAAAGAAATTCTCGCCTGTGTGAGAGACATGAATATAAAATAGAGAAGAAGGAGAGAAGGAAGAAAAGAAGAAAGAAAATTAAAGAAAACAAAAACAAAACAAAAAAAAAAGAAAAAGAAAATAGTGACGAAGGCAGGGAGTCATTCAAGTCTTTAAATTAGGTCAAAATAAACGCCAATATTTCTAACCATGGTGGAAACTACATTTTGGTGTACGTGTGCACACACAAATGTGCACAAGGCTGTGCACATATAAACACATGGTATGTAAGTGAAATCAAGAGAATCTGAATATGTGGCTTCTCTCCTTCCACCATAGCAAGCCAGATGACTGACATACTTTCACATATTCAGGATTGATAGCGAACTCCTGTCCCCAATGAACCATCTCGCCAACTCTGGTCAGACTTCTTTTGATATAAAAGTAGAGGAGTGGACAAAAGTCTGTGTTCAAAGAGAACTCAGGGATACTGTTGATAAAAACACATGTAGAACAGACAAACACATGAGTATCTGCCTGTGTGTATGTATGTACACCAAGGACATTTGCCTACTGAAGGCACTGGATATACTAAAACTGAATTTACTCAAGTTTCTGAACTACACTTGAGTGTTGGAAACCAAAGACAAGTACACTCTGCAAGAACAGAAAGTACAAGTAACCACTGATCCATTTTCTGTTCACAAACATACTTGTAGGCAAACACTGTACACTTAAATTAAAAAATAAATTAAGATATACAGAAACCTAAACGAATCTACCAATAGAAGTGTGATCTGAAAAATATTTAAGTATTAAAGTAATAGAAGAAATATGGGAGAAAATATTAACTTACTATGTTTTTGTTCTTTTATGAATAAAAATGAGTTCATTCTTACAAGTTTTTTTTTTGGTTTCATTTTTTATTTCTTGTTCCTGTGTTTTTCTTTTGTTGTTGTTTCCATTAAAGCTCAGCCTAATAACCTGATTTTATCTTTTGATATCTTTGTTTTTCAAATTAAGTCACATTCTGAGGTACTGGTATGGAGGATTAAAGTAGCTAATGTTTTAATGTGTGACAGATGGAAAAGAGGAAGAGATCTTCCAAAAAGTAAATATAACACATACACACGCACATACACGCATGCACACAAACACACACACATCACACACACATGTGTGTGTGTGTGATGTGTGTATGTCTGTGTGTGTGTGTATGTGTATACAAATACTTATATGTAGAATAAGAAATGGTGAAAAGAGCCTATGAATATGTAGGAGCACACGAAGGTATACAAGGGCATGTTTGGAGAGAAGAAAAAGAGAGTGTTGTAATTAAAATACAATTTGAAATTACATACCTGGCTTTGTGTAATGAGAAGGGTGTTTTAAATCAACATGAAACAGCCTTTGTTTTGTTTTTTAAAAAGAATGAGGTTAATTATTCTCAGAACTGGAGTTTTTTTCTTCAAAATTAAACTTTTTCTTCTTTTGTATTTAATGAAATATTGCTAGCTTAAATCAATTTGACATGAGAGATGCCAGACTAATCAAAGGTATGCAGCCTGATTTAAAACCATATTTAAAGCCCTGAGGAATTTTGTAAAACAATAAGTCATATTTTACAAAGATATATAGCCTCAAAATTAAACAAACACACAAACAAACAAAATAAAAATAAACAAATGAAACAGGGCAAATTTAAGTGTTCTGACTAGTGCATGTATCTTTAAATACCTTCAGTATTTATGAGAAGGGTCTGGAGAAAAGTAAAACACTACATATTTACTAGTTGCCTAGCATATTTTAGAGTTTATATTTTTATCTTAAATGCTATTATAAGGAAGATGTTGAGTCATTTTAAAAGGAAATCTCAGGACAAACCTTGCAAACAAAGAAGACTATCTGGTTGGTGATTTAAGTGCTTCATTAAAATAAATAATAAGAGGAAAGAAAATATTGGAACACAGTAGAAGTGAGAATAAAGATTTTTCCAAGAAACCTCTGGTGGCAGTAAGAGAAGACAGTGATAGCACAGGGATTATGGTGGTGTGTTCTAGAGTGCTTAGAAATTGGTGAGGCCAGAGTGAAGAATATAAGACAGCTTCATAAAGTAAGTTTGCCTTCTGTCATTCCTCCATGTTTCTCTCATAATAATTTTATTATTCCTAAAGAAATTATAGGTTTTACATATAAATTCAACTGCATGACACAAAACTTGTAAAAAATTAATTTATCTTTTAACTATGTCTTTTCCAATATGCCAGGTCATTCACCAATATAAACCATGTTTATGAGATTATAAGATGTTGAATAAATATTACTTTCTGACAAACAAAAAATAAAATACAAAACCAATAACATAACCTAGGAATAGAAAGACTGAGGATGAAATAGGGATTTTTTTAGATATATAAAACATAAATTTTCAGTTAAAATATAATTTATATATATATATATATGTTATGTAACATATATAACATATATATGTTACACTATCCTTTTCTCTCATTTCTCTCTCTATTTTCTCTCATTTTCTTTGATTATTACTGTTACAAATAGATAATTAAGAAGATAGATAGATATATTGTTAGATAGATGAACAAATACTTAAATAAACTCTACTAAATCTGTGTGTACTGTTTGTGTGTATATGATTTTAGGTATGAAAATCTTGTACTAAGTAAAGAATTAGGGAATGCTGCTGATCACAATTAGTATGAGTCTTCCCTAATCACCTAAAAAACTCAAGGTGATTCCTCACTGGCATGCCAGAGAACCCATCTCCTAGGTCTTTCCAGATGTTGTCAAGTTGACAAGCAATATTAAACATCATAAACACAGGCAGAGACATGGTGAAATGTGGGTGATATTTTAACTCAAAACTGACACAAGTAACTTTCTAAAATACAGATAATAATTTTCTCTTCTGTCAATTATGATGAATTAAGGAAACAACTCTGACATTTTTGGCATCTATTTTTAGAATGATGATGATCAATATAAAATGTGTTTAGTTTGTTAAGTTTGTAAGGACTAGACAGATTCCCAAAAAGGCACAGAAAAGGATTGTTAATAGCTTAGTTTTAACTAAATATGTGAAAGTTGAAAGCAACCCAAGGTTTTGTATGTTTTTTAAAAAAATATAACTAATCATATCTTAAACTGTAGATGCAGGATTTCTGAAATTTTAGACAACCTGGAAATTTAAGTTTCATTGAGATATTATATAATTTTGAATAAAAATACCTCATAATAATATAAACCACTCTTTTCTATAAAAACATTCTTTGTATTGAAGTAAGAGTGATAATTGCTCTTTAGAAGTTTTCTAGTTATACACATCTTTATAAATTAATTTGTGTATTCCTTATTGCCTGTATATGAGTCTCTTTAACTTTTCTTTGAACCCATAATCATATCTTATTAGATCTCATTTTAATTAAAGGAATAAATCAATTCATGATGCATGCCCATTTAATATTTGTATCAAAATCATAATTTAAAATTTTAGATTAAATTATCCTTTAACTCTAAATTTATTCAATGATTAGTTGCTAATCTATGACCTACTCAATTAAAATTTTATTTCTGTTTATATGTGTATTGCATTCAAAAATTCTTTCTCCAAGGAAGTATCTTACAGTTTACACAGGTGAGTTACAGAAAGTGGTCAGCACAGTGCCTTCTTTCTACCCTGAAAGTTAGATTTCTTTCCTCTGTATTGCAAACTATTTTGTTTCTTGGGATATAAAATGTACTACACATAAATATGCTAATTACTACTTGAAAATGAATTTTCAAGATAAATTAATATATGCATGTTGAGAGGAAGATAGAGTTTTGAATACATTAAAAATTATACTAATTTTTAAGCACCATAGCTAACAAAGTATTAAATGTTTTCTGTATTTTTTCCACTAAATTTTCTATGTGAGAATATTAAACTTTCTCATCAAGAATAAAAATGAACTTCAGTCTTTAATTCACATTTAAATGCTTCTCTCTCCCTCCCTTTCCTCCACTCTCTCTATCTTTCTCTCTCTCTTTACATATTCTGGAGACTGAGCAGTGGTATATAGGGGAGAAGGACCAGAAACAGGAATGGTGGATTATCAAGAAAGAGCACAACTGTTTGTAAGAAAGAGGTGATCCAAGCAGAGATTTAGGAATGGGAATATTAAAATTTTGAAACTCTTTCCCTCATTTTATTTTTAATTAATTATTTTTTATGTGTAAGGGTGTTTTCCCAGCATGTTTGTCTGTGCAGTATATACTTGGCTCATGTTAGTGGAGTCCAAAAGCAGTCAGTTGAATTTCCTAGAATTGATGTAGGAGCCAGCAACTGTGAACAGCAAAGGATGTGCTGAAATTTTTATCTTGGCACTTGGAAAAGCATCCTGTGCTGTTAACTACTAAGTTATCTGTCCCTTCCTTTGTTTTTGTATTGCAAGTAAATATATAATGAAGCCCATCATGTTAGGAAAACAATCTTTTAAATTAATGGACATTTGCTACAGATACATTGGGAAATCCTACTTGGGTATCTGTAAACAAAGAGGGAAGAAAGTCACAGATAGTAATCTGATCCAAGTCATTAGAAGCACAAGTACATGGGTGAGAACTTAAATATATATATATATATTTATATATATATATTTATATATTTATATATATATATATATATATATATATATATATATATATTTATATATATACTGTAAAACCAAATAAGGCAAGAGGAAGATAGAGAGTTGAATTCAAAATTAAGGTTTATTTATGACTCATATTATTATTCAAGCCTTGACAAAAAGTAAGTTTTTAGTATTTTAATCAATTTTTATACACAGTAACATGAGTGTGCATGTGATATTTTCATATAGATACATAATGAATTTCAATTGGATTTGCCTCTCTTTCCTTCCTTCTGTTCCTACTAATCCCTTCCTATCTTCTCCTTCTCCTCCATTCATGTGTCTTTTCTTATGGTTGCTTATAAAATTGTGGATGAAGCTTGTCTGAAAAGCATAAATACCATGATCTTCGTTCATATCTCATAGTACAGTAAGGAGAGTATCTTTAACATTGTTCAGAAATTCATGGCACTTTAACACAACACTTCAATACTTAAAACCTGTAAGCATGTAGTAGAATGTTTATGGCCATTTTAGAAATTGTAGGATAATCTTATCCTAACACCACATCAAAATCCATTTTTGGAAAGCCAATTCTGCAACTCAAACACCAAACTTTAATGTCAAAGTTTCTAACTCAATAAAACCCAATGATAAATTAAGCAGATTCTTAGATGTTGAAGAGTATGGTCAGTGAATACTAAACAATTTTTTTTTATTTCTCATGATTTAGCCATTGTATTTCTAGAAGAGCAAAAATATTTTTATGAACACTAAAAACACTGCAATTCATAACACACAATCTTCTCAAATCTGAGCTGAAGAATTTCAAGTAACTTGTACTTTCTAGGAAGCATACACAGGGCAATGTACTCAGGTGTATACTGAGCCAGAGCTACAGTGAAGTTGTATAATACAAGTAAGCACTCACACATGTGAGGTATTTCATTCTAACTTAATTTTGCATAATATGCGTTTGAAAACCTTCTCTTGTTGAAAGAATATTTGTGAATATTCAAATCACACAGGTCAATATAGGATCAGGCCCCACTGTTTAAGAAGCTGAGCTCTATGTGGATAATTATTTTTCATAATTACAAGCTGTAGTGAAAATAACAATTGGCAGTCTCTATATGCAAAACAATTTGTCTCCAATAATGTGTGTTTTCTATATATCCATTTTTCCTGTCCCTTAAGCTATGGGAAACAATAATTAGTCATTTTATGATCTCTGTTTTTCTGTATTTCCTAGAATATCACATCTGGAATCAAAACACCAAGTCATTTTTAATTTGCTTATTTAATATACTCATGCATTTACTTTTTGTCTATAGCACTTTATGTCTTCATACATCACTGTGTATCTGCCACAATGACAGGATACTTCCTGGATGATACAAAATTTATGCATCCATTGAAGTGTTATTGTGCATATCTTTGGTGTGCTGTGTGCTTTTACTCTACTGAGTTTCAAGAACATTTTATAGTTTGGATCCTTTACCTCCTTTGTTCTTTTTAGCTGCTTGTATCATAAATGCTAATATTCCCCAAAAACTGGTGGTACAAGAGGATCTACACATAGATTCTGGGAACCTGCCACAAGTTGGTTTTGATTGGTAAGTAAAGAATACTGGCAGCCAATGGTTGGACAGGACAGACAGAGGCAGGACTTGAGAATTTCCTGGGCTTGGGAGCTGAGTAAAGAAGGAATAAAGAGATATGCCAGGAGAAGGAGGAGGAGGAGGAGGAGGAGGAGGAGAAGGAGAAGGAGAAGGAGAAGGAGAAGGAGAAGGAGAAGGAGAAGAAGGAAAAAAGAAGAGGTATCATGCTTGAGAAGACCAGAGTATAGGGAGGCACAGCTGACATGTGAAGGAGGTGGGAGAGTAAGACCCAGTTGGGAAGCCTTCTGGGGCCGGGGTAACCAAAACAGAAAATAAAATGTAATAAGTAATAACTCAGGATTAACCATATGGAAGTTAGGAAGTGGGCCAGCTGTTTAAGACATATCAAAATATAAAGGTTGTGTGTGTGTGCGTATGTGTGTGTGTGTGTGTGTGTGTGTGTGTGTATTTCATTTAGAAATGCTAAGCATTGTGACTGGTAGCAGGACCACGCAGCCAGGATTTATATATAAAAATATTGCTACAGTTCTTTATTAATATTTTCCTATTTGTTTACTTTGTTTTCTTATTCTGTTGGCACAATTCTTAGTAGAGCATCTTTATTCCATTTAGTTTGATGTTGGCTACTGGTTTGCTGTATATTACTTTTACTTTGTTTAGGCATTAGTCTTGAATTCCTGATCTTTCCACGACTTTTTCTATGAAGGAATGTTGAATTTTGTCAAATGTTTCCTCAGCATCTAGTGAGATGATTATGTGTTTTTTCTCTTTGAGTTTGTTTATATAGTAGATTACATTGATGGATTTCCATATATTGAACCATCCCAGCATTTCTGTGATAAAGCCTACTTAATCATGATGAATGATTGTTTTGATGTGTCCTGGGATTCTGTTTGTGAGAATTTTGAGTAGTTTTGCATGAATATTCATAAGGGAGATTGGTCTGAAGTTTTCTTTCTTTGTTGTATCTTTGTGTGGTTTAGGTATGAGTGTAATGTGGCTTCATAGAATGAATTGGGAAATGTTCTTTCTATTCCTATTTTGTGGAATTTGAAGAAAATTGGTATTAGGTCTTCCTTGAAGGTCTAATAGAATTCTGCACTAAAACCATCTGAAACTGGGCTTTTTCTTTTTTCTTTTTCTTTTCTTTTTTTTTTTTTTTTTTTGGTGAGGAGACTTTTAATGACTGCTGCTATTTCTTTAGGGCTTATAGGACTGTTTAGATGATTTATCTGATCTTTATTTAACTTTGGTACCTGGCATCTGTCTAGAAAATTGTCCATTTCACCCAGATTTATGGGACTGTTTTTTCTTTATTGGATATTTGACTTACATTTCAGATGTTATCACCTTTCCTTATTCCAACCCCTCCCAGAATCCCAACCCCCTCCTCTTGCTTCTATGAGGATGTTCCCCGCCCATCCAACCACTCCCACCTCCCCAATCTCAATTTCCTTCACACTGGGGCATCTAACCCTCACAGGATCAAGGACATCCTCTCCCACCTATGCTCAACAAGGCCATCCTCCCCTACATATACAGGTGGAGCCATGTATCCCTTCCTATGTTCTCCAAGGCTGGTATGTGGTTTAGACTCCAGGAGCTCTGGTGTGTTGGTATTGTTGCTTTCCCAATGGGGATGCAAACCCTTTCAGCTCCTTCAGTCTTCTCTCTAACACCTCCATTGGGAACCCCAAGATCAGTTCAGAGGTTAGCTGTGAGCATCCATCTCTGTATATGTCAGGCTCTGGCATATCTCTAAGGAGACAGCTATATCAGGCTCCTGTCAGCATGCACTTCCTGGCATCCACATCAACATCTGCCTTTGGTGACTGCACATGGGATAGATACCCAGGTGGAGCAGTCTTTGGATGGCCCACCCTTCAGTTTCTGTATCACACTTTATCTCCATATTTGCCCCAATGAGTAAATAGTCCTTCTGAGGACTGAAGCATCCACACTTTGATTTTCCTTCTTCATGAGCTTATGTGGTCTGTGAGTTAAATCTTGAGTATTGCGAGATTTGGCAATCCATTTGCCTAAGGATTTCTCAAATTTATTGTTTTTAAGAGCTGAGTAATACTCCATTGTGTAAATGTACCACATTTTCTGCATCCATTCCTCTGTTGAAGGACATCTGGGTTCTTTCCAGCTTCTGGCTATTATAAATAAGGCTGCTATGAACATAGTGGAACATATGTCCTTGTTATATGTTGGAGCATCTTCTGAGTGGTATAGCTGGGTCCTCAGGTAATGCTATGTCCAATTTTCTGAGGAACCGCCAGACTGATATCCAGAGTGGTTGCACCATCTGGCAATCTCACTAACAATGGAGAAGTGTTCCTCTTTCTCCAAATCCTAAGCAGCATCTACTGTCACATGAGTTTTAATCTTACCCATTCTGACTGGTATGAGGTGAAATCACAGGGTTGTTTTTATTTGCATTACCCTGATGACTAAGGATGCTGAACATTTCTTTAGATGCTTCTCGGTCCTTCAAGTTTCCTCAGTTGAGGATTCTTTGTTCACTCACTGATTATTGGATATTAGCCCAGAAGCTTAAAATACTCAAGATTCAACTCACAGCCCACATGAAGCTCATGAGGAAGGAAGACCAAGTGGATGCACTTTGGTCCTTCTTAGAAGTAGTAACAAAATACTCAAGGGAACAAATATGGAGACAATGTGTGGGACAGAAACTGAAGGAGGGGCTATCTGGAGACCATTCCACCTGGGTATCCATTCCATGTGTAGTCACCAAAGGTAGATGCTGATGTGGATGTCAGAAAGTGCATGCTGAGAGGAACCTGATATAGCTGTCTTCTTAGAGGTCTGTCAGAGTCTGACATATTCAGAAGTGGATGCTCACAGATAACCATTGAACTGATCAATGGGTTCCCAATGGAGGAGTTAAAGTGAAGACTGAAGAAGCTGAAAGGGTTTGCAGCCCCATGTGGAGAGCAACAATACCAACCAACTGGAGCTCCCAGGGTCTAAACCAACAGCCTTGGAGCACCTAGGGAGGGACCCATGGCTCCAGCTGTATATGTAAGGGAGGATGGCCCTTTAGTGCATAGGTGGGAGAATAGGTCCTTGGTCCCATGAAGGCTGGATGCTGTGTGGTGTGAATTTGAGGGTGGGAAGGTGGGAGTGGTTGGATTGGTGGGGGCACATCCTCTTAGAAGCAGGAGGAGGGAGGATGGGATAGGGGGTTCCTGAGCAGTGCGGGGAATGGTGTAAGGAGATAATATCGGAAATGTAAATAAAATATCCAATAAAAAAAAATAATAAAAAAGAAGAACAAAAACAGAAAATGTGACCATGTATGTGAAGCATTGTTTGTCTAAATTCTAATTTAATTGAGGTTTATAAATGTAATTTTTCAAACCTTAGATACTTTTAAAGAAAACTATCATTGAATTTTTCACACTTCATTTAAATGTCTTAGTTTTTTCATATAAATCAACCATTAAGAGTGAACACAGAATGACAGAATTTAATTGAATCAAATTTTTATCTTCATAGTCATAATAACTGTACTATATTTAATCAGGCCTATGTTCCTATTTTTAAATAGAACAACATATTAAGACATGAAATTAAAAACAGAAACTATGTTCAACTTAACTTTGTAGAACCACTTCACACCTATGATGTTTCAGTTTCCTTTTATCATATTAAAATGAATCTGTATAGGATGGTGCATTCTTTAGAGAAGTTTTGGATCTCTTTTGAAGCTTGAAAATGACAGTAAATAATAGTACCTTAATATTTATATATATGGATTTTACTGAAACTACAATCACTATTAAAAAACAATCACTACCACCAGAAAATTTGCATCTGAAATTACACCAGCAAATATCATGACCTTTTCATGTATTCTGGATTTTTGTCAAATACTAATAATTATATCTTAAGTTTTCAGAATGCATCAATATCAAAATTGAAGCATCTTTGACATCAAAAGTTAAAATTAATTCAAAATTTTTCTCAATTTTTCATCATTATGAAAGCAACAGGACGACCTTGTAACATTGGCTGTCTTGACTGATGATCCTTCTGAGATTCTTAATCCTGTTTTATATGGGTTAAATTAAGAGCAAGACAATATTTGCTATGATAATCCAGTATAAGCCAGTCTGATATATTTTTGATGTATGCAAATGACCTAAATTGTGTGATCAAAGCAATTAAGTAAAATTAAAAACCAAAACAAACAAGTACACAAAAATCCTAGGAAGAAAGACAACCTAGCAAGAGTTATATACATTATAAATTGTATATAATACATTCCTGCATTGTCTCTTCAGGTCAGTAAAATTTCCCAGATATCTCTTTAATTTGTTAAATGTCACATGAGGTGAGAGTATCAGTATGCATTCTAAAATCTCCTGAAATGGAAGCTAGGGAAATGAGCATTACCACCTTTGCCAAAATGTCTATATGCATGCATGTTTAAAAAACAGACACAATTTCAAATTTTATCTTTGATTTTACATATGATGAAGTGAGAGTTGACTGTCTATTAATATGGTATTTTCCACAACTCCAAGTACAACAGAGTTGGTTTATTAGGACAAAGCCTCTTCACCTGAAGTGTTTGTAGAAGACCTTCAGTTAGAGGCTGATAGAACTGAGTCAGTGAAGGAAAGAAGTAGTGTCAATTTTACCCAGCAGAACTCCCTAGATGTGGTAGTAATTTTCTGCAATCTCTGCCTGAGGCGTTCTGTCCTATGTTCTTTCAGTGTTTAGCCACTGTTTAACCACTGTATAACATTATGGGTTAAGAGTACTTAGAATAGGTCTATTGGCAAATAGAATATGAATAAAGTTTGTTTTACCCATGCGTAAAATTCTAAGGATCTCCTATGTCATTTTGTTGCAACTTTGAATGTTTTTCAAATATTTCTCATTTAGGTTTTCACAAAGCTTGGACTTGTAAACAGAACAGTTTTATCTTTGTGTATTTAGGAAAAAAATTTAAAACTATAGTAAGCTGAACTCTAAACTTTATTATTTTTTAGGGATTGAAGTTTTAATTAGATCAATTTTCCTTTCTTCTTTCTACTATATACCTCTGTAAATTTAAATCTTATTCACAAAGTGTAATTTTCCTCTTGGATATTTATGGTTGAATGAGCTCACACTTTCCAGTTCTTTCTGAACCCTGGCTGACTGGTTTGATACAGCTGTTTTGGCTCAAACTCTTCTCCAAGCTGACTAATTCCAAGTAGCTTCTCTCAGCTTCTGACTAAATTGTACTGTCTAGCCACATACCAGTTTGGCAATACGCACTAATCTGGCTCCTTTTCATTCTGTCTTCACCTATTGTCTAGCTTTGATTCCACGTTTCTGTAAAGCTGTCCTCATAAGACTGCCTCTCTTCTCTCTCTTTCTCTGTGCTGATCTCTTAAGTTGACTCTATTTCCTGTCTGTTCTTCTGAGAGTTAGAAGTATTCTATCTCTGATTCCTTCTGTCAAACCTTTCTCTTATTTGTCACTTTATCTGCACTTCAATCTAAACATGGCTCCCTTCTTCTACAAACCAACTTTACCTTCATTGTTAGGGATTAAAAGTATGTACTAAGGGAATGTCTGTATTCCAACCAGATCATGCTGTAATCCAAAATGTGCTATATTCCAGCCAGATCACATAGACCGAGAAAGTCTTTAGATATGATCCCTTACCAGCAATCCATGTTGCTGCATTAAAATTTGTCTAGGCACCTATAATTGATTTTACATGTATATATGTACGTATGTCATATATGTACATGTAGGTGTGTATTTAATCCTAAAGACATAAATACAAATTTCTCAGTAGGTATGATGCTGTCTGTATGTATGTTTTCACTTTCACTCATCCTTATAGGTTAACAATATATAGACTCTTCTTTATAGAGTTATTTTAGGCTTTTCTATTCTGAAATGAGTAAAAGCTCATTTGAAAGGATTTTTTTTTTTTTTTTTTTTTTTTTTGCTGATGATTCTTCAGCCTAAATATACACTGGAGTAGAATATGGAATGTGTACCAATGTTCTATGTAACTCTATTTGAAATTTATAATTGCACATTGTGTCCCCACAACAACTTCTCCTTTTACAACTTCAATTAGTATGTTTGTATTTGTTTACTGTTGATTTCACTGCATCTTCATTAAGCACTTTCTCATTTCTATTATTAGTTAGAATTCAAAAATTTATTTAGATTGAGGTGCTATTTCCATAGAAGTCATGATTTCTAAAATTTCATGGAAATGTAGCATTGAAAGTATTTTAAATATTATATCCTGTCATGTGTGGGAACAAAGATTTTTTATTTACAGTTACTATGTTGCTGCTTCATATTTTAAACTACAGAAGACTCTGTCTCTACCTCTTGCATAGAACAGAGATTCAAAATTTAGCACTGTTAGGTCTCAGCAATTTGGTTACTGTAATAAAATATCACAGGGAAGGTAATGTTTAAATAACACATTTTTCCTCCTAGTTTGGGAGATGGGCATTCAACTTCAGGGGAGTAAGCCTATATTTTTTCAAAACGTATTTTAATAAGTATACTTAAATGATTTAACCTCCCTTCTAAGCCTCCATTCAGCAGAGGTAGTGGAAAGATTAATAGGGCAAAGGAGGATCTGGACCTGTTTAGAAATAGCTCTTTGGTGGAAATCCAATCTGTATTGTCAGGATATCAATAGTTCAGTTCACATGTATCAGCAGTGGTATCTTGATCCAGAAGAAATCTCAAGTCTCTGCCAATCAGCAGGTCCACTGAAGCTACAAGAGGCCCGGGAACACCACCTGAAGTTCTCTGATGCATTTGTCTCTACATAGTCATGATAATGACCAGCAAAAGAGTGACAAGAGGAACCAATAACACATGGCATCATCCAAAAAGACTAGCTCAGCAAAGCCCAACAATGACAAGCAAAGAGTGGCAAGGCAAAACAATGCCACATAGTATTATTCATTGTCTGTTGGGTTATATTTATACCCTTTCAAAACATGTGTTTTCACAAGTGTCAGCTCTAGCAAAATATCACATGCTCCTTTCCCAGGCTACTTCTAGAAAAACACCATGTGTCTGTTCTCAGTATAACATTCTTCACATGTCTGCTTCAGCACAAACATCCTCTCATAAGATATTTTCTAGAATAATTTCACTTGACACAACTCAGTCCAAAACAAAACCAGAAATTTAAAATTTATAGTATACTACCATATTTGATATTGAGAAATAGCATAATAGCTTTTGCATGTTTTAAAGATGTCTCTTCCTTTTTGTACCCTCACATGATAGAATAGCAAAGATTGATAAACTATATCTCACAAGCATCATTCTTCATGTTTGATGATTCCTCCCTGTAACCTAATCATCTCTCAAAATCCCATCAAAATATTCTGTATCACTGGGTCCTAAGTGATCACTGGGTCCTACACTAAACTTTTAGGAGATACAATCTTACAAGCCATAACAACTTATGGAAGAACTGCAAATAGGCAAAGAAAGAGTTGCTGTAAATACATCTTAACTGGAAGTTTTCATCAAAAGACTGAGGGTGGACTGAATTAAAACGATAATTCTTTTGTGTTGGCTATGAAATCATAGCTAGATTTCTCTAATTGACGCTTAGGCAAAACTATATATATGCCACCAACTATCAAAGTCTTAATTGATTGAAACAGCATTATCTTGAGATAATTCACCATGCTTACTTTGGCTTTGTTTATTGCTTAGTTTTCATGAATTTGAGGTCAGATCTTTATTTTCATAAAGAACTGTAAATTCTTTGTTTATATTTAGTACCATAGTTTTATTCTGTCTTTTACATATAGAAGACCATAAAAGTTTAAAACTGAAGTAAAACCAAATATACTAAATTATACATTTGTTTTACTTGCTTGGGACTTGATATTTGAATACAAAAGCAAAGTATGCATGTAGTATATGAGAAATAAATAATTACCACAATGAATTTTAATTTTTAATACAAACATATGTATATAACATAATGTCATATGTTTCTAACCATCATTTATATTTGCTGTTTTAGGCACTTTCTTGACGTGTTTTCCAAAACACTACTGTAACCGTATTTTGTTGACAGACTCTTAATTGTTTAATATTAAAAGCAGCTGTGCATCAACTCAATTACAGGATCCTGTTTGTCATCATTTATCTGCAGAAGTGAATTAAATGTTAACATCAGCTACAAGGAAATGTGCTCACATAGGCATTTCTATTCTTTACCTCTTTGCTCCTTTAGTGTATCAAATGGAGACACTCAGGGAAATGACTTTGTTACATTGCCAGATCTTTTGGCACATAATACTCAAAGGATGCTGGTCTTGGCTGTAACTAAAGCAACATAAAAATACTTTTTTTAGGAATGCTATTCAACCAGGGGACTTTTGTGTGCATATTTTTTTGATGTAGTCATCTTGTCTTCATAAAACATAATAGGAATATAAGTTTTCAGAAGGGTCTTTTTGATTCTATCGTATACTGAGCAATGGATCCACGAGAACAATTGTGAATACTTTAAAAAATGTTAGACTAAATAAAAAAAAAGAATGGGAATGTGATGGGCTCTTTTGACAACCATGAGGAAAGTTGATGGTTTACCAAATTATTGGATAAAAAGAGAGTTTTAAATATTTACATTGTAGGAGAGGAATGTAAGTTCTTCCAATTCAAATTCATGCTCTTTCAAATAACAGAAGAAAGGCAAAACAAGTCATTATGCAAATCCTTTTTAATTTAGAACTCTAAGCAAAGCGTCCATATTGGGAAGCTGCACTGACAATGTGACTGAAGACAACACTAAGGGAAGTCTGCTGACATTATCATGAATTACTAAATCAGAGTTATTTGTAAGATTGAGTTATTTGATTGCTTCTTTCTTTGTCATACATTATGTTATTAGATTACAGAAAGGCTTCATCAGCCAATGTCTTGTATATCTAACAATATCAGGGTTCGGGGTGTTGGGATCAAATTTTACCTTAAACTTCTCTATAATGGCACAGTAGTATGTTTAAGCCCTAATGTAACCTCACATATCCTTCCTGGAAATCATTTTGAAGATCTTAGAGAGACAGAAGCAGATCATTATTTCTAATTTATAACTGACCAGAAAAATTTAGTCAGTCTGATTAAGAGTAAAACAGCAAGGAGATGATTTAATTAAAGTATCTAATTACTGTCCCTGACTCTGACTTCCTGCCAAGTAACCCACTCTGAATGAGACAGAATTATTTTGATAGGTTTGAAGAGAGTCTCCCAAGTTTATATGTCTAATATATCAATAGCTAATACTGATACAATATAGCTTTGGTTACCAAATTTTAAGAAGCATTCAATGAAAAATGTATTTACATCATTGAATTCAATCCAATATAATATATAAATATCTCTTTCCTTTTGTTTGGAAGATCTAGTATTCAACATAGGGAAAATAACTGGAAATTATCCTAAAACTGGAATAGGTACAGTGTGGGCATAAATTCTGGAATCAACTATGGCATGACTTCTTTAAAGGAATGGGATATTTTAACCATAATGAATTAAAATTTCCCAGATTCACACCTCTATCCAACACCATTTGAAGGAATAATGAGAATATGATCTCATGTTGGTAAAGATATAATGCCAAATTTTTTGAGGTAGAAATAATAAAGTAATTGAGATCTAAGTTTTAAAATTAGGTTTTATAAAGCAACTATCTTATATTTGCACCTTATCTTAGTATAAACAAATTCTTGTGAGATACCTAAAAAGGATCTAGCATTTTGCTGCATGCAAGAAATACTCTCAGTGATAAAAATAGACACTACTTCAGAGTAAAGGGTTGGAAAAAGTTGACAAGCAAATGGTTCCAAGAAACAACATGGAGTAGCCATTCTAATATCTCAAATAATAGACTTTCTATCAAAAGTTATCAAAGAGATAGGGAAAGACACTATAATCATCAAGAGAAAAACCCAGCATGATGAAGTCTTAATTCCGAATATCTTTTCCCCAAATGTAATTGCACCCACATTCATAAAAGAAACTTTATTAAAGCTTAAAAAACACAATGAATTTCACACAATAATAGTGGGAGACTTCAACATCCCACTCTTACCAATGGACAGGTCTTTGAAACAGAAACTATACAGTGAAACTAACAGAGCTTATGAACCAATTTATGAACAGATATATACAGAACATTTCACCCTAAAACAAAATAATATACCTTCATGGACCCTTCTTCAAAATTGACCATACAATTTGACAGAAAATACGCCTCAGAAAATACAATAAGATTGAAATAATCTCCTGCATTCTGTCAGATAACCATGGACTATGGCTGGAATTCAATAACAGAAAAAAAAACCCAAAAAAACAGAAAGGACAAATACTCATAGGATCTGAACAACTCTCTACTCAATGATAACTTGGTCAGGAAAGAAGCAAAGATAGAAAGTTAAGACTGTCCGGAATACAATGAAAATGAAGAAACAGAACATCCAAACTTATGAAAGAAAATACAAGCAATGTTAAGAGGAAAATTAATAGCTCTAGGTGAATTCATAAAGAAATTGGTGAGATCCTATACTAGCAACTTTATAGCACACCTGAAACCTCTAGAACAAAATAAACAAACAAACAAAAACATAAAAACAAACACACCAAAGAGGAGTAAATGACAGGAAATAACCAAACTCGGGCTGAAATCACCCAACTAGAAACAAAGAGAACAAGACAATGAAATAACAAAACTAAGAGAAAATCAAAAAAAATAGATAAACCTTAGCCAAACTAACTAAAGGGCACAGAGACCATATAGAAATTAACACAATGAGAAATGAAAAAGCAGACATAAAAAAAACTGAGGAAACTCAAAAAAATCAACATTTCTTACTACGTAAACCTATACTCAACAAAACTGGAAAAATCTAGTTGAAATAGACATTTTAGACAGATACCATGAATCAAAATTAAATCAAGATCAGGTAAATTATCTAAATGGTTTTATGATCCTTAAGGAAATAGAAGCAGTCATTGAAAACATTCCAATTGGAAAAAAAAAAAAGCCCAGGATCCCGTACCCATCAAGTTTCTGTACTTCCAGTTACAGAGGATTCAACACCCTTTTCTGATATCTATAGGCATCTACTCATTCACAGTACACACAAAATTATAAATATACATACACATAAATATTTTTATTACAGTGTTGATCATTGAGTAAGATTTAAACAATGTTCTATACTTCAAATATTGATAAAGTAATCCATATCTCAGAAAGTTTCATTGTATTATTTATACTTTGAAATTTTTTTCCTCTTTTTTCTTTTTTTTTAATTTCTTTTTTTTTTTTTTGAACATGAAATGCTTTTTTATAGCATGTTTTACAAGGGGAGGGGGTAAGAGGGGCCAGGTGGTGGAAAAGTACAAAATCTTCTTGGCCTGTGCCTTGAAACATGTCATGGTCTATACGGTACACTGCCTTGAATTATGATCTACCTGCTGTTCTTCAGAAGATATGGTACACTGCTTGAGTTATGGTCTCCCTGCTATTCTTAAGAAGATATGGTACTCTGCTTTGAGTCTATCTGCAGTTGCTAAGCAGGATCTTGCAGTTGCCAAGCTTCAGAGGACATTGTGCAGGTGGGGAAAGGTAGGGGGTGAGGGTAAGGGCGAGGGTCCTGGCTTCTGGCATCTCCCCCTTCTCTGTTTAGTTAGAGAAGGTGTCTTATGATCAATCCCAACTATGTGAATTTTGAATTTGGATGTCTAATTATGGGGGGTCTTAGACAAGTTCACAACCCCAAAACACTGATGTGAGACGAGTCACATTGATGGTCGAAGGCTTTAGGCTGTCGACGATGGGCAATGTCAAGGGACTCCAATGTGGGTGAAAGGAGGGTGAGAGCCCTGTCTTAGGCCATGTAGGCTGCACCCACTCCCAGCACCACGCACTCCTTTTCGGCTGCACTGGGTGGTCCCCTGTGAAGTGGACCTACAATAATCCTGTCATTGGGATACTTTGAAATTTTGAAAGCATTTTTATAAAGCAGGATGCTGGGAGCTGTCCCTGGCTTGGTGGGAGGAGAAGGTGTTTTTTTTTTTTCTTACTTCTCCTCCAGTTGGTTCTTCTTGAGGCTGCCGAGGGGGATGGGAAGACCTAGGGCTAGGCTACTGTAGCTGGCCTGCCCTCTGTTTGATGCTCTGAGGCCAGAAACTGCAGTTTCTTGCCATTATCACCTCAGCCCAGGAACAGCAGAGAATTAGGCGAAAAGCCTTAGTACTCTCTCTGCATGCGCTGCCAGGCTCTAACTTAGATCTGTTGGTTTGAGGTCGCAGGAAGAAAAGACACTTAAAGAAGTTATTATAGTTTATTACTAAGTGTAAGAAGTTTCCTATGAAAGCTATCTAAGAGACAAAGTGGAAAGGTCCTAAGTGGGGAAAGAAAAAAATTCTAACAAAGGAAAAAATTCTAAGTAGAGAGATTCTAAGCAGGGAAGAAAGAGGAGGGAGAGAAAAGAAGAGAAGAGAAGAGGAGAGGGGAGGGGAGGGGAGGAGAGGAGAGAAGGGGAGTAAGTGCGAGAGAGAAAAGTGAGTCCTAACTAATGTCCGTTTGTCTTATACATCATTCAGAGTACCTGATCACATGTTACAAAGTTCATCATAAATTCACACCAAAATTCAAATCATAAATTGAAATAGAAGTTTACAACAGAGAATGTTTACATGCATATCCATTAGGAGTAATTATCTGACTAAACATCCATCACCTGTCTAGCTCCACAGGTACACCGAATGTTTAAAACTATAACTAAGAAATTAGTGAAGTTTTGTATAGATAAACCCAAGCAATATTTTCTCTTCTGTCCCAGACCTATAATAAATCGTAAGTTCCCTGTTAGTGACCTTTGGTTAATTGTTTTACAACCACCTTGGGATGTGCTCTGAGCAGGAGAGAGTCTAGTTACTATCTAAGGGCTGTTAACTGATGACACTTGGGAGATTGGCAGAGTTCTCATAGTAGTTTTGACTATCAAAAAGGGACGTAATACCAGTCCCACTACTAAAAGAGCTAAATAATCATTGATATAATTTGAGGAATTCTTATAGGATCATCATTAAGACTTAAGAAGTCATCTATTTGCCTTTATTGCATCACTACAAGACAGTACATCTCTGGGGGTCTGCAGAGATCTGCTCCAAAGGGGTATGCTATTGCTTAGTGATTGTCACATATGTTTAATAATAAATAATAAATAATAATGATAATAATAATAATAATAATAGGAAAGGCATATTAATAGCAGGATCTTTCCTAAAAAATGTCTGCCAAAGCCTTGCTGAATGGGGCACACCTGTCGCAGATTATATAATAATCTGAGGCAAGCATTTCAGGATGATCAACTGCTAATTATTAGCTTGTCTCATTATGGCTCCTGACAGCAGGATAGAATTTTTAACTCAAATTACCTTTGCTTAAGATAATGCCCACTCATTGGTGCCAGAGCACTGAGTTCATTTAAATCCAGTTATTTCATCAATTTTTACTAATATGCATTTCTAATTCAGTTTTTATTCATTCACTTTATTTAAATATTTAATCAATGGATACTTAAAATTAGTATAGTCTTGTAAATTTTGTCCTAAGATATATGAGTATCTTATTTCCTCATAAGTTTGAGTAATTGATATTTAGAAGATAGAAATACTAAATTAAATTTTATTTATTGCTTAAAGTTGACTTACAATGCTATTTAGGTTTCCTAAGTTCTATATGTTAAGTCCCTCATTCTCCAGAGCTCAAAATTTTATCAGCTTTTTTTTTGTATGTGAAACCTAAAGAGTATCATGTTCTTGTAGATGAAGACAGGAGATAGAAACTAGAAAGGCTATTGTATGATAGAAAGTGAGCAATATTGAGTATTGTCTGTGACTGCAAGAAATGCCATTGATGCCTTGGGCACTTCTGTCCTTTCCAGAGGCATGAGATGCCAGAGGGCAATTCTACATCCTAGTTGATTTTTTCTCTACCCATAAAGGAGCAAAACCACCTTGGGAAAAGTGTAAAAAAAATTTAATACAGCAATATGGCAAGGGATCACAACAAAAATCCTAGGTCTGTGTGATCCAACTGGAATGCAGACAGGCAAACACCTTTAAGGTAAAATTAGTTTGTAAAAATAAACAACCATTTCTGAAAGTGAAGTCTAGTTGACGGGCACAGTGACAAATCAGAGAACAAATTGACAGAATAAGTTAGAATAGGTTATGTCCTACCCTCACATGAGAATAGCACAAGAAAGAGAACCTATATGACAGCAATGCAGAGAGGGAGACTCCCATCAGTTGAAAGTGATTGCAATGAGTGTACTAGAGTGAAGTTGAGTTGACTCATTAGTTTATACAGTTCAGTACAGGTCAGAGAGACAGCTGAAGTCAGAGAATAAGAAGGAGCCAGAAGATTAGAACAAATTGCCAGAGTTAGTTTGATGCAATCAGAGCAATTCAGTGAGAAGCTATGAGAAGCCAGATTGAATCAGTTAGTTTGGAGAAGCGTTTGAGCCAGAATAGGTGAGTTGATCCACCCACCCAGTTTAGAAAACAAAACTAGAAAGGGTAAGCATAATCAGGAATATGCTGGTGAGATGAGAATCACATCTGGAAAATAGGAGTTACTTTTACAGAACAGGAATAAAAATAACTGAATAGCTCTCAAACACCTTGTGTATGTGCCAAATTGGATGAACAGTTTATCTCCCAAGTGCCTCAACTCAGTTTCTGCTACATGGCCAATAAAAAGATCCTGAAATAAGTCTTATAACTTTTGCTTATTCCAACTATAAATGTACCATCCCTTTCTCTGAATCTCCCACATACAATGCTATATACTCTAAATAAGTTTTCTAAATTTACTCTGCATTTGTCAATGAACTTTACTTTTATAATTGCTAGGGAAAGTTTCTGTATTGCTTTGGTGACTGTTGATTTTTCTGGGACCCATGCACTTCCAGTTACACTCAATTGAGGTAAGAGTAAAACCTTGAATTTTCCTCTGATACTGTACTCTTCCTTTATCATCATGGAAGAGCTAGATCCATGAGTAACAGGAATATGTATCATACCTTTTGGCAGGAAGCTGCTCATAATAATTACATGTGCAAATTTTTGTGAGAAATAATGCTTAACATTCTCTGAAAAAGATTCAGAGAATTAAACATCACTCATGGTAAATGCATGTTTTAGGAGACCTTCTAGTGCTCTCAGCAAACAGAGAGAGAGAGAGAGAGAGAAAGAGAGAGAGAGAGAGAGAGAGAGAGAGAGAGAGAGAGAGGAGGGGGAGAGGGAGAGGGAGAAAGAGAGAAAGAGACAGACAGAGAGACAGCGATAGAGACAGAGAGACAGGAAGACAGAGAGACAGAGAGACAGAGAAACTGAGAGAGAATAAAAATGTGTAGTTTTCCATACACAGATTTTTTCAACTGGGTATTCATTACATGAGTTCATATACTATGCCAAATATAACCTTTTGAAACATAGTGGTCTATTGCCACCCTATGTAGTTACTGCCAGCTTGGGGTATTTGTCCTTGGCCCACCAAAGGACAAGACTTCCATTTAAATCTTTCTAAGTCTCCCTCAAAACTCCCTCAAAACTCCAGGCTTCTGTGTATGCTCTCTGAATCCTATGTATGATATCAATAATTCAATAGTACAGCAAAACAAATAAATAATGTTTAATCAAATACTTCTTAAAACATCATATAAATATGTCATTTATGTACAAATGAGCCAAATATAAAAAAATAAAAGAAAGGAAAGAAGAATATAAATAAAGAAAAGTAAGTAGATAAACAAGGGATTGGAAAAATGAGAGTAAAAAAATAAAAGTGAAGAAAAAAGAGCTATACATGTATAGATAGAATAACTTAGTTATTCTATTCAAGGTCTCCTATCTCCTCCTAAAATAAATAGCAGTTTCCTTCATCAAATAGCCATTTGAAGGAAGAATTTCTTCTCAGAAGTGATGTGAATGAGATGTTCAGTAATTGGACAGTATCTCCACAATAATTCATAGCTGGGGGTCTTTATTCTTTCATCAAATTCAAGTTTCTGTCATTTTTTAATGAATACAAATAAATCATCACAAGTGAGACACCCTAGGATCCTTTGTTTGAAGACAAATGTTTCAGTCACTTCAGCACCATGTGTTAACACAGTTCACATTGATAGCATGGCTACAATCTTATTTTGGAAATGAATAAAAAGATGAAAGAAAACATGCCTACTTTGTGGTTTGATGTTTTTCAATAACCATTAATGTCTATTTCCTACCAAAGTATAGAAAAATGTCAAGAAGTATTAATGATAAGGGAAATAAGAGCATAACCTAGACATTTTTATTTCCTTCTACTGATAAATTTCATTTAGACTATACTCGTTCATTAAATCATATAAAGCAAAAGTAATATTTGTATATTAATCAGACAACACAAAACTAGAAACTGATATTTCTCCCTCCCCAATCTAACACAGCTGCATAGTGAGATTATTCGTTATTAGTTATGAAAATATTTATAGTTGCTTTTCTTAATTGTGAAACAGCCCCATATTTACATGAAATGATGAAAAAGAAACAAGATGAAATTATTAAAATGTCCTAAATGCTAAGTTTTTCATCTGCAAACTCTAGGCTCAACACTTGTTGTTTTGAAAACTCTATCAATTGTACAGTCTCTTTTTTTCATGGAAATACCCGTAACTAGGATTTCTCTAAATTTTATCAAATATGCTTACAGATTTTTTAGTTATAGTTATCTCTATTTTATATTTAATAGATAATATATGGAGTATAGAAATTGCAGGAATTTGTAGCCATAAATATCTTCTTTGAATTATCCTGATTTTGATATTATTTATTGTTAGTATTGATGTATTTAATCTTTCTCATGTAATTTTAGTGATATATATATATATATATATATATTCAACAAATAACATGTATTTTATTATGTGTAGTATATACTATTATATCAATAACATTATATTATATAATTTATTATATATGAGATATAACATATTAGAATAATTTTAGTGATATAAATGTATAATATATTACATACAACATATAACATATGTGTTATTTTTATAAATATTATTCCTATAATATAATCTATAACATGTATCATTTATATTATGATCCTAATAATATATGTATATGTGGTATATAGATAACAGATATTAAAACATTTTAAATGAAATTAAGTAAAAGTATTCAAAATGATAATAATAATAAAGGCAAAGACAGAGACACACTTCTTTCTTCCAAATGGGAGAATACTTCATATTGCTAGGTTCCTTGTGTTAGTTGTAACTACTTTCCACATGCTACAAGTTACTGCAAGATGGTTCTCCATTCTCTTTCTTCCCATCTCTCAGTAGCAGTGCTGAGAAACACATCTTTACTACATGCACCTAAGTGAAACTTAGGTGGTCATACTTGCTCAGGAGGGTACATTTACATGTTGAGTCACCTTTCCAGCCCTCCATTTATGCTTCTACCTCCCTTCTTGTACCTTCATCTAGTCAACAAACCCACCCCTATGTATATTTAATGTTAAGAAATAGAGGGTTTCTACTACAGCTAGGAAGGGCAGACTGTTTTCTCCAGAACCACCTGATCTTTCCCAGAGCCTATGTGATTAGAAATGTCTGCTCTTATCCTTAGATTTAGGATGGAGTTTAAGCTTTAGAGAATTCTATTCTTGCCTCTGCTCAGATACGCTGAATTTGCATACTATGTAGTGATCAGGGAACTTCTTTTGTTATTCTAGAAACTCTACCTTTATCTCTTTATGAAAGTTAGTCTCTCATTGATAGCCCAGGGACCAAGGGGAAAGCCAAATACTAAAAGGTTTAACTAAAAGGATGCAACAATGAATGGCCTCCTAATGACACTACATTATACTCATAGACCAGTGCATTCCTCAGCCATCATCACAGATACATCCTCCTGTAGCAGATGAGAAAAACACAATGAAAGGAAAGTGAGAGACCTTAAAACACTTAAACCAGATGTCTCCATCAAAGCCCTCCATTCATGCCTCAAGAACACTACAGAAAAAGACAGCAGAAGAGTGTAAAGGCATGAAGAGATGGAGAACACCAAGAAAATAAAGCCATTTAAATCAACAGGACAGATCCAAACATGAACGCATAGAGACTGTGGCAGCCAGCAAGCCCTAGGCCTGCACTGCTTTGTACCAAATGGGTCCCAAGAGATGAACAGAGAAGAGGACATGTGTTAATCCAGAAGCAATCTCCAATTAATAACCATTTTCAAATAAAAAAAAATGTTTCTTTCAAAAGTGTCTCACTTGGGAAACAAACTAATATTAAGGAGAGACCAAATGTCTAGCAGTAGATAGTCAACAGAAATTGGATTTAATGGTGTCTTTGAAGGTTCCTCATCTGATAATGTTATATCATGAGATTTTAATGCTTTATATATATATTTCTGTATTTTTCTTACATATTCTCATGGCTCTAATTTAGTGTTTTTATGAGAATACTGTAGCTCTGCATCTATATATATATTTCTTTTTTTTTTTGAGGGGAGGGTGTTTTTCATTTCTCCTTTCTTGTTCTGCTATTTCCTGATGTACTTTTTTTTGCTTTATATAATTATATAATATTTTATTAATATAGACTAGAAGACTATTGTTTTTTAAATGTTTTTTTTTAAAGAGGTGGTTCCATATTGGAGGTTAGGTAACAATGACCTGGGAAATATAGAAGAGTGAACTGTAATCAAGACATATTGTGTAAGAAAATCTATTTACAATAAAATAAAAAAGTAAAACAGAACATAAACTAGTCTATCCATCATTAGTAACCAGGATACAAAAGCCTACTACCTCTTTTGAAAGCTTTAATACTTTATTTTGAATTTTCACATTCCGAAGAAAATATACAGTGCTTTTCTTTCTGGTTAATTTTATGTTACATAACTCCAGTTGGCTCTATTTTTATATAGACTACATGGATCTTCATAGCTACCCATGGTTAAAGGCAGATGCCTAGATATCCATTTCATGTTGTAGAATCCAGTGTTTGCCTTTTAAACAAGTAATGCAGGTAATTCTGACAATCAGGCCACCTGACACCAACCCTGAGAAATAGAATCATAAATTACCAAGAACTTCCTTATAATATACTTTAATAAGTGTTCAATCAAAATTCAATAAATCATGCTTGTATTTGAAGGAAGACATCAAAAGTACAAATAAAAAATTTAAGATAGAAAGTGCAATGGTATATTTTAAAAACTGCAAGAGATTTGACAAAGAGTGAGAAGGGTGCCATTTCTCAGAACTACATTTGGTTGGCATTACACCACCATAGTTTATTCCACTCCAGTAATTGTTAGCATTTGCTCTTACAGTATTTTCCTCTTGTTAGATGAAAGCCCTGGGCATTAGGCATGGTCAAGGAGCAGTGGGTGCTGTCCTTGGGGACAAGATGGCTACCATCATCAATGTCAGTGAGGAATGATGACCTTGTTCTTTGGGACAAAGGCCAGAAAAAGAAGACACAACAGCCCAAGTTGAGAATGAGAGGGTGTAGTCTGTCATGCTGTAAAGAACTGTGTCCCTGAGGTGACAGGTAATGAGAGACTATCATCCACAGTTTACCAAGCCTGGAATGGAAATCAGTGTCAACTTCTAGAAATAGCATAGCAGAAAACAAATACTGAAACATTATTTATATAAAAATACTTAGTTTTTTCAAATATAAAAATGTCAATTGTAATCTTATTTTCTCTGAGTAAGAAATGTTCTCTATTCTATTATGAGAGTAAATCTTTTATATTTTTTCTTATGGTTTTTTATACAATATGGCTTCTTCAAACTTGAAGTGGAGAATGTTAGCAAGACCATCCTGCTATTTTTAACCACACTAAAATATATGAAGTGACTGTAGCTTCAGCTAAAATGCAAGAAGTACCCCAGGCAGTGCTGTTTGCTTAGGTATTGTCTCTTTCCTGACCTTGTTAGAATGCTTCCTTCCTTGACTGCTTGCATACACCACTAGAGCCAAAGATCTCTTTGAATTACCCAAACATTGCTCAGTATTTATTTCATTAAGTTAGATTACATAGGAATTTATCATCATCAATTTAAATATGGTCATCACTTTTAACAAAAGACAAAGATGATGATGATGATAACAATAATAATGAGAAGGAGGAGAAAGAAAAGAAAAACATGTAATGATTCTGGTTGCAAAAAGTACATAGAAAGGGACGTCTCTGTTTATGCCAAGTAATTCAGTTGTGACAGAAAATACACACACACATATACAAAATATTATTTTTCAAATAACAAACACACACGTAATATGT
>NW_021604618.1:3936597-3953386 GCF_004785775.1 Grammomys surdaster
GTACGCCTAGATCCATCTATTATCCGTCATGTCAATAAACCTTTTTGGAACCAAGGACTTCCTCGTGTTACTGGGGCCTGCCGCCGCCAAGGCCCTCAGGCCGCTGGAACCGTAGGATCTCCCTCCCTGATGTGGGGACCCGCCACGGCGGCGGGCTTGCGCCGCTGTGGCGGCCTTTTTTAATTTTCCCCACAATAGTTGTCTTCTGAAACTTATTCAATATGCTTCAAAGTGTAACTACATCTTGTTCTTTCACTTACTGTCAAGTAAATGGAATTCTGACAAGCATAATTACCGTCAAAATGGACAAATAATATTTCCACCTAATCCAGAATATTTAGACTCACACAGATGTCCTCTGTTAATACAAATTGATTTCAGTGAGCCTTGGAAACTGGCTCTGGGAGGATATCAGGCTCTATTTCATCATCTCAGAGACTCAATATTTTATTAACTAGGAAGCTGTCCTTTCTAGGAGTATATTTTATACATTAATCATCACAATAATTCATTAAAAATATTATATAAGAGAAATTTCAGAAATAAGTATTAAGAATGAAAGAATATATAATGAATAAAATTGGGACATGCTTACAATTCTGCTAATGATTAAAAACTCATTATATGTTTTTTAAAAAATCCATTCATCCTAGAAGTAAGAGTTTAAGGGTTAGTTTTATCGAAACATAACAGTTTACAAGGAAAGGAAGTCTAAGGAAGAAGCAAAACTTTGTTTAAAAAAATGGTGAAAGTAAAATGAGTGGTAGAAAAGTTTTTATTAATGTTTTCTTTGTGAGATTTACTATTAACCATATAAAAATAATTTACCACTTTACATGTAAGATTTCACATTGACATGTTGAGCATGTTGTAGTAACTATTATCTACCAGAGATAGTTACTAAAGCAAACATTTTGTTTTGTTTACTTTTCATATTTTTTTGTAATATTTAACTAGTTCCTTGAGAATTTTGTATATTTTGATCATATTTACTTTCCCTCCTCCAAATCTTCCTGTATAAGTCTACCAAACTAACATTATGTTCCTTTTTTTCTTTTCTTTCTTTATTCATCAAGAATAATTTTTGATGCCACGATATTCTTGGATACACGGCTCTCCACTAGAACTCTTTCAAAGGCTACACTCTTAGAAAATTCACATTCCTTCTTCTAGAAGCTGAAAATTGACAATAGCTCATAAGATAGCAATAGGACACTCAGCCCAACTACTTTGTTATGCTGAGATTTTGTCTGGTCTGAGCTTACCCATGTCTTATACATGCATCTACAACTAGGTCATTTCATATGTGAAGTAGCTATATTATGAGCAGTAAACACTGTTTCACACACATCTTCTTACTTTTACCTTTTCTCTACCCTCTATTCCACAATGACTGCTAAGCTTTTCATCGAGGTTATACAGCATTTACGTTGCAACCTCATAGAAGAACAACAATATAAATTAACTGAAATTCCCAGAGCTTCAAGGGACTAAACGACCAATCAAAAAATATACATGGATGAGTCCAAGGCTCCAGCTACATACATAGCAGAAGATTGCCTTATCTGTTATTAATGGGAGGGGTGGTCCTTGTTCCTGTGGTGACTTAATGTCCTAGTATATGGGAATGCTAGAGTGGTGAGTTGGGAGGGGGGGATAGGTGAGGGAGGACCCTCTTACAGGCAAAAGGGAGGGGCACAGGATGGGAAGTATTCAGAGGGGAGATCAGAAAGTGGAGCAGCGTTTGAAATGTAGATAAATAAAATAACCAATTTTTTTAAAAAATAAATAAATAAAATGAATCTATTTTATTCTGTTATTCTCTGCACTTTGGCCAGTTGTGAATCTTTGTGTTGATCACTACCTACTTGCTATAAACAGACATTTAAGAAAGAGTGCTGAGAAACATATTCATCTATGAGAATAATGATAACTCATTGGGAGTTGCTTTAATATATGGGTTTTGACTTGTTTAGTAATAGATTAAATCTGGTAGTTCCTGGGATGTTCATACTATTGCACCAATGTATATGTATTGCTATTACAGTAATTATTGTACTTCATGGATTTCATAGCAGAATACTATTACTTTTAATATTCCTTTTTCATCAGTGTGTATCACACCTTCTAACACAGTGAAAGATAGTAAGGATGAAGCTTCCAGGTCAGTACCAGCATGATGTCTCCATATATTTTGATTCAAGGGTGTGGTGTTTTTAGCAATGGGATATTACATCCAATTCTAGAGGATACCCCAAAATATCAGCTATAGAGAATTATGTTTAGGGTTTAAGGGAATTCTTTGGCTAACCACTCAAAAGTAAATAACCCATTTTAATCATGATTTTGTTTTGTTTTATTTTTATCTTGTAGTGTCTAATAGGGTATCATTAATAAGATAAATACATTTCATTCTTTTCTATGGATATATATGCATATGTTTCAGAAACATGTTAGCTGTTAGCTTTTTGTATTTTATCTTTAAAATGTTGAGGCATGCCTGATGTGTCCATAGATACATAGGACATTGATGACAAAATGATCCTGCATATAAATTAGTTAGTGTTTAGATATAACAATGGAGGCGATGTTATAAAACTGAAAACTCATTAGAACATCAAAAGTCTTATTTCCTGATGGAATTATAAGAATGCATACTAAATGAAAATAATCATAGGACAACTGAAAGATTTTAAAGAGCTTTAAAACTGAAAAGGTATTCAAGTCTTAAGTCATTCTACTCATCAAATACCCTAAGCAGAAGCAGAAAGGACTTTCTCCTATTGACCTTGACATTGTATTTATCTTTGAAATACAATATCATCCGCTGCATAGAGATACTAAGTCTCATCCCATATATATCTTCTAAGTGTTCAGGGAAGGAAAGTTGCCTTAATTACTAAGATTACACATATTCTATGAAAGAAGTCTGATGAAGGAATTCTTAAGTCTGATCTGGTTTAGTATGATTAGACTAATCCTGTCATCCAGTACTTATAACTCTGCATAACATCATAGCATCCTGGTCCAATTATTTGGGTAATTTCTTAATTTTTTCAAATTTTATTTTTTATTTATTCACATTCCAGTCACTGCTCCTCTTTGTCCCAGCTCCCAGTTTCTCAAACCTCCTCCTCTTTGCCTCTCAAAGGATGCTTCTATCCCCACCTTGGCCTCCCCCTTCCCTGGAGCCTAAATTTTCTTGAGGATTAAGCTCATCTTCTCCCACTAAGGCCTGACTAGGCAGACCTCTACTATATTTGTGCCAGGGACCCCTGACCAGTCCTTGTATGCACCTGATAGATGGTTCATTCTCTTGGATTTCTCTGGGTTGAGTAGCTTCAGATAGCTGGCCTTCTTATAGGGTTGCTCTCCCTTCCGGCTTCTTCAATCCTTACCCTATTCAACTATAGGGGTTCCTAACTTTAATTCAATGGTTAGGTATAAGTAGTTGCTTTTGTCTCAGTAAGCTGCTGATAGGGACTCTCAGAAGACTGCTATGCAAGGCTCCTGTCTGTAAGTACATCGTAGCATCAATAATAGTGTTAGACTTTGGTGCCCTCCCATGAGATGGATCCCAGGTTGGGAGGGTCGTTTGACCTCCTTTCCTTCGATCTCTTCTCCATTTTTGTCCCTGCTGTTCTTTTAGACAGGAACAGTTCTGAGCTAGAAGTTTTGACTGTGGGTTAGTAAGCCTGTCCCTCTGCTTGAGGCCCTGTCTACCTACCAGAAGTAGACTTTTTGGGTTCTCTCTTCCTACTTTTAGGTATTTTGGCTAAATACCTAACAATGAGGTACCTCATTGAGTCCTTAGGGTCTCTCACCTTCCAGGTCTCTGGTATATTTTAGAGTGATTCTCACCTCTCATTACTCTCACCTCAATGTTGCTTCTCTCTATTCATTCTCTTGTCCCTGTGGGCTTCTCTATTGTACCTGAATACTTGATTCTGTATCTTTTTTACTTCTCCCCTTCCTCTTCCCCAATCCCATACAGGACTCTCCTGTACCCCCTGTGATTATTTCCTTCTATTTTCTAAGTGGAAACATTCTGACTTGGGTCTATTTGTTACACTTCTTATGGTCTGTGGATTATAACCTAGGTATTCTGTACTTTTGGCTAATATCCACTAATCTGTGAATACATACTTAGTATGTCCTTTGAGTCTGACTTACTTCATTCAAAATGATATTTTCTAGTTCCATCCATTTGCTTACAAAATTCATGATATCTTTGTTTTTATTTATTTAATTATTTTATTGTTTTAAATTCTTTTTTATTGGATATTTTATTTACATTTCAGATGGTAACCCCTTTCCCTATTCCAACCCCTCCCAGGAACCCACTATCCCATCGCCCCTCTTCCTGCTTCTATGAGGATGTGTCCCCACCTACCACGCTACTCCCACCACCTCACACTCGAATTCCACCGCACACGGCATCCAGCCTTCATGGGACTAGGGATCTCCTCTCTCACCTATACTTGGCAGGACCATCCTCCCTTGCATATACAGCTGGATCCATGGGTCCCTCCCTAACTGCTCCCATGCTGGTGATTTAGACCCTGGGGGCTTTGGTTGGTTCATATTGTAGCTCTCCTCATGGGGTCTCAAACCTTTTCAACTCCTTCAGTCTTCACTCTAAGTCCTCCATTGGGAATCTCATGATCAGTTCAACGGTTAGCTGTGAGCATCTACCTCTGAATATGTCACACCCTGGCAGACCTCTAAGGAGACAGCTATATCAGGTTCCTGTCAGCATGCACTTTCTGACATCCACATCAGCTTCTACCTTTGGTAACTGCAAATGGAATGGATACCCAGGTGGAATGGTCTCCAGATGGCCCCTCCTTCAGTTTCTGTCCTACAGTTTGTCTCCATATTTGCTCCCATGAGTATACTGTTACTCCATCTAAGAAGGACCAAAGCACCCCCACTTGGTCTTCCTTCTTCATGAGCTTTATGTCGTCTGTGAATTGAATCTTGGGTATTTCAAGCTTCTGAGCTAAAATCCAATAATCAGTGAGTGAATACCATGTGTGTTCTTTTATGATTGGGTTACCTCACTCAGGATGATATTTTCTAGTTCCATCCATTTACCTAAGCATTTCTTGAATTCATTGTTTTTAATAGCTGAGTAATATTCCATTGTGTAAATGTACCACATTTTTGTATCCATTTTACTGTTGAAGGACATCTGGGTTCTTTCCAAATTCTAGCTATTATAAATAAAGCTGCTATGAACATAGTGGAGCATATGTCCTTGTTGTGTTTTAGTGCATCTCCTGGTTCTATGCCCAGGAGTTGTATAGTTGGATCCTCAGGTAATGATACGTCCAATTTTCTGAGGAAGTGCCAGACTGTTTTCCAGAGTGGTTGCATCATCATGCAATCTCACCAACAATGGGGGAGTGTTCCTCTTTCTCCACATCCTTGCCAGCATCTACTATCACCTGAGTTTTTGATCTTAGCCATTCTGACTGGTGTGAGGTGGAATCTCAGAGTTGTTTTGATTTGTATTTCCCTGATGACTAAGGATGCTGAACATTTCTTTAGGTGCTTCTCAGCCATTCGAATTTCCTCAGTTGAAAATTCTTTGTTTAGCTCTGTACCCCATTTTTTAATAGGGTTATTTGGTTGTTTGGAGTCTAATTTCTTGATTTCTTTGTATATATTGGATATTAGTCCTCCATAGGATGTGGGACTGGTAAAGATCTTTTCCCAAACTGTTGGTTGCCATTTTGTTGACATCTTTGTTTTTAATAGCTGAATCGTATACCACAGTTTTTGTATACATACTTCAGTTGGGTGACATCTGGGTTGTTTCCAGTTTCTGGCTATTACGTATAAGGCTGCTATGAACATAGTGGAACATATATCCTTGAGGTATGGTGTAGCTTCTTTTGGGTATACACACAAGGGTGGTATAGCTGAGTCTTCAGGTAGAACTATTTTCAATTCAATGAAGAACCACTAGACTGATTTCCAAAGTAGTTGTACCCATTTGTAATCCCACCAGCAATGGAGGACTGTTCCTCTTTCTCTACATGCCCACCAGCCTGTGCTATCACTGAGATTTTGATCTTAGGCACTCTGATTGGTATGAGGTGGTATCCCTGGATCATTTTGACTTGAGTTTCTCTGATGATTAAGAACTTAAAACATTTACGTAAGTACTTCTCAGCCATTTGAGATTCTTCTGTTGTGAATTCTGTTTAGCACTGTACTCTGATTTTAAATGGGTTATTTGTTGTTTTTGAGGTTAACATTTTGAGATTTTTAAATATTTTGAATATTAGTCCTTTATCAGATGTAGGTTTAGTAAAAAATTGTTTTCCCGATATGTAGGTTGCCAATTTGTCCTATTGATGATGTCTTTTGACTTACAGAAGTTTTTCAGTTTCATGAGGTCCCATTTATCAATTTTTGATCTTAGATCCTTATCCATTGGTGTTCTGTTAAGGAAATGTCTTCTGCCAATGATTTCCAGATTCCCACTTTCTCTTCTGTCAGATACCTTTGTATCTATTTACTTGTTTTATGTTGAGGTCCTTGATCCACTTGGACTTAAGCTCTGTGCAAGATGATAAATATGGAACTATCTTGATTCTACTACAAAGGGAATGCCAGTTAGACCAGCACTACTTGTTGAACATGCTTTTGTTTTTACACAGTATGGTTTTGACTTTTTTGTAAAAGATTAAGTGACCATAGATGTATGGGTTTGTTTCTGGGTCTTTAATTTCATTCCATTGACATAACTGTCTGTTTCTGTACCAGTACCATGAAGTTTTTTTTTTTTTATCACTATTGCTTTGTAATATAGTTTCAGATAAAAGGCGTTGATTCTCCCAGAAGTCCTTTTATTGTTGAAAATTGTTGTCTGTATACTGGGTTTTTTTGTTTTTGTTTTTTGCTTTTTGGATTTGTTTTTTGCTCTTTCTATGACTGTAGTCCCTTCTGTTATTCACATTAAAGCCAGAGCCACATGGCCAAAGCTGACAATTTCTGCTGCTTGCTGGGGCTAGAACATTCTCCCCTTGTTCTATTACATTATCACTAGCTTTATGTTTTCCAACTCCTTTCCAACTGCCTTAACTTGGATGTCCTGAAACTTGCTCTGTAGATTGACCTTGAACTGGAAGGTCTGAATGCCTGCATCCTGGGATTAAAGATGTGCATCATTATGCCTGGACTTAAATTTTTATCCACCTAGACTTGTTTGTTTCAAGGTTGGCCTTGAGTGCAGAGATCTATTTGATTTTTATCTCCTGGGATTCTGTGCACCATGCATAGGTGTACTTACCTGGGAAAGATCTTGCCTAAAATCCCCACTCACTAATTCAATTTAATATATGTGAACACATATTTTAGCTCCATTTCACATCCGGGAGGCTTTTTAATATTTGAGCAATATATTTTATATTTTTCATTTCTTAGCTTGCTATGCTTGTCTAAAATGTTCTTCACGAGACTTAACCAGAGAATAAAGTCTATGATGGGTGTTTCTGAGACTTCCTTTGTCTAAGCAATTAATCTGAATCTCTTCACCTTAGCCTCAGGCAAACTCTTCAGACAAAGGGAAAAAGTAGCCATATTCTTCACCAAAATACCACTCTAACAGATCACATATTGAAATTCTCCATTGAAACCTCTTGGGCTAGGTCCACACAATTAAAATCACAATTAAAATCAATTAAAATCTCAGAAACAATGTTTTCTATATTCTTACTAGGATAGCCCATTAAGTCACTATAAACATTCCACTGCTTTCCAAATCTAAAGTCCCCAAATCCACATTCTTCCAAACAAAACCCTGGTCAGGCCTATAACAGGAATTCCCCAGTCCCTGGTATCAATTTCTATCTTAGTTAGGGTTTTACTGGTGTGAAAAGACACCATGACCAAGGCAATTCTTATAAGGACAATATTTAATTAAAGCTGTCTTCCAGGTTCAAAGGTTCAGTCCACTGTCATCAAATCAAGAACGTGGCATTATCCAGGCAGGCATGGTGCATGAGGAGCTAAGAGTTCTACTTCTTCATCTAAATGCTGCTAGCAGAATACTGACTTCTAGGTAGCTATGATGAAGGTTTAAAGCCCATACCCACAGAGACTTACTCCAACAGGGCCTCACCATCTAATAATGCCATTTCCTGGGCCAAGTAGATACAAACCATCACACTTGAGTAAGAGTTACACCAAGATATTTTACACTATTTATGGATATTTTGAAGGGTGTTGTTTCCATAATTTCTTTCTCAGTCTGTTTGTCATTTGTATAAACAAAGGCTACTGATCTGTTTGAATTAGTTTTATATCCTGCCACTTTGATGAAGTTATCTATCAGCTATTGGTGTTCTTTAGTGGAATTCTAGAGGTCACTTATATATACTAGGTGACAGAGCCAGTATCCAAATTAAAAAATCAGAAATGAAAATAGAGACATAACAACAGAAAATGAGGGAATTCAAAAATCATCAGAACCTACTACAAAAGCCTATACTCTACAAAACTGAAAAAAAAAATCTAAATTAAATTGATGATTATCTAGACAGATACCTCATACAAAAACAAGATCAGGTAAACAATCTAAACAGTCCCATAATAACTAAGAAAATAGAAATAGTCATAAAAAAAAACCCTCCTAACCAAAGAAAGCTCAGAGCCAGAAGGTTTTAGTGCAAAATTCTACCAGATTTTCAAAGTCCTAATACCAATATTCCTCAAACAATTCCATAAAATAGAAACAGAAGAACACTACATAATTCATTCTATGAAGCTAAACCACACAAAGACCCAACAAAGAAAGAGAACTTCTGATCAAACCCCCTTAGGAATATTGATGCAAAAAATACTCAAATTCTCACAAACTGAATCCAAAAACACATCAAAATGATCATTCACCATGATCAAGTAAGCTTCTTCCCAGGGTTCAATAAGCAAAAAGCCATCAATGTATTATACTATGTAGAAAAACACAAGAAAAAAAGCCACATGATCATCTCGTTAGGTGCTGAAGAAGTTTTTGATAAAAAACAACTCCCTTTTATTTTAAAAGTCTAGAAGAAAACAGGAATTAATGATACACACTTAGACATAATAAAAGCAGTATATAACAAACCAACAAACAGCCCACATCAAATTAAATGGAAAGAAACTAGAAAAATATCCACTAAAAATCTGGGACATGAGAAAGTTGCTCACTCTCTTCCTGTCTATTCAATATATTACTTGAAGTTCTAGTCAGAGCAATTAGACAACAAAAGGAAATCAGGGGATACAATTTAGAAAGGAAAAGTCAAAAAGTATCATTATTTGCATGATTTCTATCAGATCAGTTTGTGTAGGGTTTTATTTTTTTTAATTTTCTTTCTTTCCTGATTGTCTCTTGTTATAAAGAGCCAAGCCATAAACCTCCAGATGTTTTAACAAATGCATTACTTTTCTTCCTTGTAGTAGGAACACAGGATATCAATTCAAAAAACATTGGTTTTCTACATTTATCATTATCCTATCTAGTTCCAGAAATTCTTCTGTAATACATTTTCTAATATAACTGTATGACTTTTCTTTAATTCCCAGATCTTGTTGAAAATTTATGATATATCTCTTAGGTAAAACTGATTTTAAACAGTGCCTAATGATATTGCCTAGCCAATTAAGGATGCTTGTCTGGATATGATCTTCTCTTGCTTTTCATAGGTAGCCCATCAATGCAGAAGAACAACTTCATTCTTGCTTTTTTTCTTCTTCGGTATTTTGATAATGCTCTGATTACTGATAAATGAAAGACACAAAATCCTCACTTATCTTAACATTGAATTCCTCTACTAAATGGCAAATTTCTTCTTTACCTTCTTTGTGAAGTAAGAACACTAGTGTAATTTCCCTTGAGATTTCCGAGGACTGCCAAACCCAGGTTCTTAGTTCTCATATAACAGTAGTATATAAAATCAGTAAACAGCGATCATGTACATCCCTGATGATGATTTGCTATCATTTCACTGTATAGCAAATGACTAAGTTAGGTGAAGAAAGTTGTTAAGCTGACTATTCCATATTTAGATACTGCATCCCATCTATAGGTTAGATTGCCTTATGATTATTTTACCTAGTCCAAGTTTGGGAGGATTTGGGTTTCATAATAAATATTGTTAAATGTCTGCTCTTTATCTAATATGCCAGAAAACTAGCATTTGAGAGTCTACAATGAATGCATTTATTCAACTCCGTACCCCTTCCTATACTTTCACATTAAAAGCAAACAAATACTGATTTTTGTGGGAATCAAAACGCTACCATCCCCACCACATGCCACCAAAAACAATGCTATAATTAGAGAGCCATGTAAAGCTTCACATTAGAACTTCACTTTCAGAGACAGACCTTCATAATCATTAATAATACATTTATTTATTTTTAATTTCCTTGCATGCAAGTAGTTATCTATTTTCTTGGTTTCTATGTTTTCGTTTTTTATGAATTCAGGTAGACAACAAATCACACTTCTTTTTAATACATTCACCTTTAGAAATGAAAATCAGAAAGTACTGTCTTCTCTTAAGAAGCTTCTTTTAGGAATGGCCAGATTTAAAATTTCCAAGTTTTAGTTTCTCTTACCTTACACAAAATATTTTTAAAGTAGATTTTTCCAATTCTAATTGGACCAAAAGAACTATTATTTTTTCTATTAAATCAACATGAAAATGGATAATTTTGAATTGAACAGATAAATCAGTCCTAGAAAATGAATCCTATATAGTATTAAAAACCATTATGTCAATAGGTTATGGGTGACCTTGTACAAATCTATTTTAATATTGTGTTGGAAGACTTTCTAAGACTGTAAATGACAAATTGTACTAAGAACAAGTTTTCCCACAATTCAAAACTCTTTGCCCTTGACTTTTGATATGTTTTTCAAAAACCTATTAAATAGTGTTTTGCAACCATTGCTTCAGAAACCAAGATATATGCCCATACAATACCATTTTATATACATCCATTGGTAGCTAAGAGTGGTGCTAGCTTTCAGATAAACATAGTCTGTTTACTCAGATTGAGAAAATGTTCTGTTGTTTTTCTGACAGATTATAAAAAAAATTGTTTATTTATTCCATAGCATGAGAAAAATGTAATACCATGACACATTACTTTTCTCAATCTCTCTGACTTGTACATCTATGACAATATCCAATTTGCATCTAGTTAGTCTTTATTAAATTGAACAGTGCACTTGAACTAAATTCAGCAAATTGTCATGTCTCATGTCATCTAAAAAGGACATATGCTTTTTAAAACTGCAGTTTTGGAGACAGAGATTTTCACTCTCAAACTTGTTAAGATATTTTATATTTTTCTGAAAGAAATTTCTTTTGAATCTTCACATTAGTACATAGAAATTATGCACAGTAATGATAATGATAATATTAAATAGTGCACAATACATAGTACATATAATAGTAATAGTATATATTAATAAGTTTCACTATGATATTTTCATATATGCCTATAATATATTTTTAATCATATTTAACCTCATTTACTTGTTCTTTTCTTCCTGCCACTCTCACTAATCTTCTTCCTCTTCCCAATTATTTCTTCATGGAAGGAAATTCTAATTTTGCCTTCCTGCCTAATCATTGTCACTTTTTGAACATTGGTAGCTATGCGTCTATATATTAATATGAAACTTAGATTTACGCATGGTGGTCCGGAAACTGCAGAATTTTATAAAAAAAAACAGAATACTCAAGGAGATCTTCAGAAACTGGGAACATGCCCCTTTAAAAGACTATGCGACCCCCTAATTTCTGCCTTCCTGTCTAGATAATACTAATTATTTTCTTGCTAATATTATTGAGCTCTTGCAATCAACCAAAGATGAAATAGCCAAGAGAAAGTATTCATTAAAACTTTTGCAGTGTCATTTGAAATTTATGCGTTCAATATTTTTAAATTAAATAAACCCCTTTTCTCCATAATTTGGGCAATATCAGGCTTTTTTATTAGACTACTTATTTATATAATATTATACTTATGCAGTGCCACTCATTCATGCAGGCTTTACTCACCATGAACTCAATTCTCTCTACACCACAATGCAGATGTTGAACAAAAATTGACATTTCCTTCATATGACAGGTTTCTTTGTGTGGTCCCATAGTAAAATATAGATGACAGAAACAGCAGAACTTGCAAAGTACTGTGTTGATGGGCCTTCAAATATCAGGAAACAACAATTTTACCTCTAACTAAAATGCTTTTCTTAGAATTCTAATTTTTTTCTTCTAGTATATTCTTAATCTACATGCTACTTAAAATACTTCTTACCAACTCAAGTGAATGAGAAAAATCATAAAATAAATAAGACAAAATTTAAACTTTCTTTATGTCGATTACTTATACAGTCTTTTCCCTTCATCCCCCTCATCTTTACAGTGCTTCTTCCTGTTACACACAAGTACCAGAATTCCAGCTACTACAATTAGGCAAGTTGTGTTACTTCAATAGTGTGAAGATGCCAGGAATCAATGCTTTCTGTTGTATGTTAGTTCAAATTGAAAAGGAAAATAGGAGGAAAGGGGAATAAATGAAGGACAGAGGAAGGAAAGAAAGGAGAGCTATCTCAAGGGTTTGTTTTGGAAATATTTATTTTTTCTTTATTGGATATTTTATTTACATTTCAGATGTTAGCCCCTTTATATATTTCAACCCCTCCCAGATACCTCCTATCCAATCCCCTCTCCTCCTATTTCTATGAGAATGGGCCATTATCCGTCCACCCATTCCATCCTCCCCAATCTCAATTTCCCTCACACTGGGGCATGTAGCCTTCACAAGATCAAGGGCATCCTTTCCTACCTATGCTCAACAAGGCCATCCTCTCTTACATATACATCTGGAGCCATGTATCCCTCTGAGTGTTCTCTAAGGCTGGTGGTATAAACTCCAGGAGCTCTGGTGGGTTGATATTCTTGCTCTCCACAGTCTCCTTCAGTCTTCTCTCTAACTCTTCCATTGGGAACCCCATGATGAGTTCAATGGTTAGCTGTGAGCATCTGCCTCTGAATATGTCAGACCCTGGCAGATCGTTAAGGAGACAGCTATGTCAGGCTCCTGTCAGTGTGCACTTCCTGGCATCCACATCAACATCAGCATTTGGTGACTGCAGATGTGATGGATACCCAGGTGGAATGTTCTCCAGGTGACCCCTCCTTCAGTTTCTGTCCCACATTTTGTCTCCATATTTGCTCCCATTAGTATTTTGTTACTCCTTCTAAGAAGGACTGAAGCACTCACACTTTGATCTTCCTTCTTCATGAGCCTATGTGGTCTGTGAGTTGAATCTTGAGTACTGTGAGATTTGAGCTAATATCCACTTATCAATGAGTGCATACCATGTATGTTCTTTTATAATTGGGTTACCTCACTCAGGAGATATTTTCTAGTTCCATCCATTTGCCTAAGAATTTCTCAAATTCATTGTTTTTAATAGCTGAGTAATACTCCATTGTGTAAATGTATCACATTTTCTATATCCATTCCTCTGTTGAAGGACATCTGGGTTCTTTCCAACTTCTGGCTATTATAAATAAGGTTGCTATGAACATAGTGGAACATATGTCCTTGTTATATGTTGGAGCATCTTCTGGGTATATGCCCAGGAGTGGAATAGCTGGGTCCTCAGGTAATGATATATCCAATTTTCTGAGGAGCTCTCAAAGTGATTTCCAGAGTGGTTGTACCAGTTTACAATCCCACCAACAATGGAGGCGTATTCCTCTTTCTCCACCTCCTTGCCAGCATCTGCTATCACTTGAGCTTTGTTCTTAATCTTTCTGACTGGTGTGAGGTGGAATCTCAGGGTTATTTTGATCTGCATTTCCCTAATGACTAAGGATGCTGGACATTTCTTTAGGTGCTTCTCTGCCATTCAAGTTTCCTCAAATGAGGAATTTATTTGTTTACCTAGGTATCTCATTTTTAATAGGGATATTTGTTTGTCTGGAGTCTAATGAGTTCTTTGTATATGTTGGATATTGGCCTTCTATCAGAGCTAGGATTGGTAAAGATCCTTGCTTAATCTGTTGGTTGCCATTTTGTCCTATTGACAGGGTTCTTTGCCTTACAGAAGCTTTGCAATTTTATGTGGTCCCATTTGTCAATTCTTGATCTTAGAGCATAAGCCATTGGTGTTCTGTTCATGAACTTTTCCCCTGTGCCCAAGTATTCAAGGTTCTTTCCCACCTTCTCTTCTATTAGTTTCAGTGTATCTGTTTGTGTGTGTGTGTGTGTGTGTGTGTGTGAAAATTCTTGATCCAGTTGAACTTGAGATTTGTATAAGGATATAAGAATGGATCAATCAATTTGCATTCTTCTACATGCTGACCTCCAGTTAAACAAGAACCATTTGTTGAAAATACTGTCATGCTGTCATTTTTCCACTGGACTGTTTTAGCTTCTTTGTCAAAGATCAAGCGACCATAGGTGTGTGTGTTCATTTCTGGATCTTCAGTTGTATTCCATTGATATTCCTGCCCGTCTCTGTACCAATACCATGCAGTTTTTATCACTATTGCTCTGTAGTACAGCTTTGAGGTCAGGGATGTTGATTTGCCCAGAAGTTATTTTATTGTTGATAATACTTTTGGCTATTCTGTTTTTTTTCTCCAAATGAATTTGCAAATTGCTCATTCTAACTCTAGGAAGAACTGAGTTGGAATTTTGATAGGGATTGCATTGAATCTGTAGCTTGGTTTTGGCAAGATGACAATTTTTACTGTATTAATCCTGTCAATCCATGAGCATGGGAGATCTTTCCATCTTCTGAGATCTTCAATTTCTTTCTTCAGGGACTTGAAGTTCTTGTCATATAGATCCATCGTTTGCTTGGTTAGAGTCACACCAAGGTATTTTTATTATTTGTGACTATTGTAAAGGGTGCCCTTTCCCTAATTTCTTTTTCAGCCTGTTTATCCTTTGAATAGAGAAAGGTTACTGATTCCTTTGAGTTGATTTTATATTCAGCCACTTTGCTGAAGGTTTTTTTTTTTTCAGGTTTAGGAGTTCTTTGGTGGAAGTTTTAGGATCACTTAAGTATACTATCATATTATCTACAAATAGTGATATTTTGACTTCTTTCTTTCCTATTTGTATCCTTTCTACTTCTATTTGTTGTCTAGTTGCTCTGGATAGGATTTCCAGTACTATATTGAATAGGTAGGGTGAGAGTGGGCAGCCTTGTCATTCTAATAAATATCCATCCAGTAATATTAAACAAATAATAGATGATAAAACAGTTTGTGTCTCTGATACTTGCAACATTTTGCTTATATAAATCAGTGGAATTTTATGTCTGTGTTTTGCAATAAGTACTTTCTCTTGCTTATGGCTTTGGAAGAGTATAATGAACTTTCTCGAAATCATGCACATTTGCTCATGTATACACACTCACAAACACATCATTAATTATTTGGTTTTTTTTTCTTCTTGTATTATTGACTTACAAAACTTTAAAGCTAATTTAATTTGGTTCCTCTTTCTCTGAACATCCATGTGAACACAGCAATAAGAAGAAATCAGTCTCAGTTTCAACGCTGAACTGCCTATAACTGGTGGACTCTGCTTACTTTAATACCTTTTCTACAACAGAGATTTTCCTCTCTTGGGACACTCACAACTTTTCAATTCTCAAATCTCTAAAAGCACTAAGTGTTCAAAGTTTCCCAAAAGTCACCTGTGTCACACTGTTAATACCTTACATTCCCTGAAAGTCACTTCTTTCAATAAAGCTGAATTTGTTTTCTTAGTGAGAAAGTATTTGCCCACATGACTTACACCACATTTTTTTTCAGTTTATAACTAATTATGTTATCATCCTCATAGTGTCAAAAAACAACTTAACCTCAAACTCCTTTGTCACTTTGTGCTTGGAATGTGAAGATGAATGCACATTTGTAACTATAACAGCAAATGACAAATCAAGACTCAGCATATACCCACTGCCTAGAAACATCACAAAGGAAAGAGACACATCTTACACGTGATTTAGATTGTGAAATCTATAAAAATAAAACTTATTTGGAAAGCAATTAATGTAAGGGTCTGCTAATAAATTGGAGAGTACATATGGGTTCTAGATCATAGCCTTTTCTGAGAAACTATCACATAATTAGCCATGATAAGAAGTATTGAAATTAAACCAGTTGTGTAAGTTAAAATTATTTTAAAATAAATCACTAAAATGGGGAAAAATAAATTATAAGGTTGAGAAATTTGTGTTCCAATGGAAAATTAAGAGCTGCTCATTTAAAATATTAGACAAGAGTTTCGCAAATATAAAGCTATATTTTTAACAGTGATATCTCTCTTGATGTAGGTATTCTGACTATTCTGTAGGACTATGTGCACTGGCTTGTCCAGTGTAAAAAATAAGAAAAATGAATTCTTAGGAGTGACCATGTTTATTCTCCCTAAACTTAATAAACTTTCTGATTATACACACACATACATACACACACACACACACACACACATACACACACACGTGTAATATATATTTATATTTATCATATATATATATATATTTATCACATATATAGTTATCTCAATACTACTTCAAAAATAAGAAAATTATTAGTTTGCTCATACAAGCACATTATATTATTTTGTAAAAGAGAAAGCTACTTGGCATACAGAAAGGTTTTGATCATGTTTCTCTTTAACTCAATTTGTTTTCTTACAGAAAGGAAGAAAGAAAGAAAGAAAGAAAGAAAGAAAGAAAGAA